>NC_073402.1:9564522-9825128 GCF_028641065.1 Leucoraja erinaceus | reverse complement strand
TGGTCAGAACCTGTGATAGAATGGGCAGTGTTCACAAACTTTTGCAGTCTTCTACGTTCCTGGGCATTCAAATTGCCGAACCAGGCCGTGATGCTCTCTACTGTACACCTGTAGAAGTTCAAGAGAATCCTCTCTGACAGACCAGATCTCCCTGATCACCTCAGGAAGTAGAGGTATTGATGGGTTTACTTTATAATTGCAGTAGTGTAGACTCAACCCGAAACGTCACCCATTCCTTCTCTCCAGATATGCTGCCTGTCCCTCTGAGTTACTCCAGCTTTTTGTGTCTATCTTGGATCCAGAAAAGATCTTCAGAAAAAATGCATGCACAGGAATTTGAAACTTTTGACTCTCTCCACCATCGTTCCGTTTTCATAGATCCTTGTCCTTCCTCTTCCAAAGTCCACAATCAGTTCCTTGATCTTACTGACAATGAGAGCCAGGTAGTTGCGCTGGCACCATTTGATCAGTCAATCGATCTCCCTTCTCCCAAAGATAGAAAGCTATCATTGATCTGTGTGGCGACATCAGTCAGCATCAGATAATCTGATTGTCTGGATTGAAAGGGTTGGCTCTTCCCTTTATTAAATAAAGGACCAAGATTGGGTACTCTCCAGTCCTCCCAGACCTCACCTGTGGCTACACAAGTTGCAAAGATATTTACTCAAGGCCTTGACAACTTCTTCTCTTGCCTCTCTTTATAACTTGGGATATCAGGTCCTGAACTTTAATCAACTTTCATCTTTAACCTTTAAACATCTCCCACATATCAGATGTGGACTTACCAAATGACAACTGCTCCCAAACCCCTTCTCATGCACCCCCCCCCTCGTGGACTTCCGACTTTAGAACTTTTTATCCAAAACTGCCGTTGTGACATCAACTGCCTCAACTTCTCCACTCCCCTGTCTCACTCCAATCTCTCCCCCCCTGAATGTACTGCCATCGACTCACTCTGCAACAACCCAGACTGGGTTATCAAACCCGCCGACAAGGGAGGTGCCGTGGTAGTCTGGCGCGTCGATCTCTACAAAGCTGAGGCCACGCGCCAGCTCTCGGACACCTCCTCCTACTTACCCCTGGACCATGACCCCACTGACGAGCAACAGGCCACCATCTCTAGCACCATCACCAACTTCATCAACTCCCACGCCCTGCCCGCCCGAACCTCCAACCTCATTGTTCCACAGCCCCGCACGTCCCGATATTACCTTCTCCCCAAAACCCACAAACCTGGCTGTCCCGGTAGACCCATTGTCTCTGCCTGTTCGTGCCCTACCAAACTCATTTCCACATACCTTGACTCCATCCTATCCCCCTTGGTTAAATCCCTCCCTACCTATGTTCAAGACACCTCAGACACTCTCCGCCGTCTCTGCGCATTCCATTCTCTAGGCCCTCATCCTCTCATCTTCACCATGGACGTCCAGTCATTCTACACCTCCATCCCCCACCAGGATGGGCTCAAAGCCCTCTGGTCCTTCCTTGACCGGAGAAGCAACCTATACCCGGCCACTGACACTCTCCTCCGCCTAGCGGAGCTGGTCCTTACGCTCAATAACTTCTCATTTGACTCCTCCCATTTCCTCCAAATACAAGGCGTAGCTATGGGCACGTGCATGGGCTCCAGCTACGCCTGCCTCTTTGTCGGGTACGTCGAACATTCCTTGTTCGAGATGTACCAGGGTCTCATCCCCGACCTCTACCTCCGCTACATCGACGACTGTTTTCGTGCCACCTCCTGCACCCACACACAACTGACTGACTTCAACCACTTCACCACCAACTTCCATCAAGCACTCAAATACACCTGGACCCTTCCCAACACTTCCCTACCATTCCTTGACCTCACTATCTCCATCGCAGGTGATAGACCTCTGACCGACATCCACTATAAACCCACTGACTCCCATGGCTATCTGGACTACACTTCCTCCCACCCTGCTTCCTGTAAGGACTCCATCCCCTACTCCCAATTCCTCCGTCTACGCCGCATCTGCTCCCAGGATGAAGCATTCCACACCAGGGTATCTGAAATGTCCTCTTTCTTCAGGGAACGGGGGTTACCCTCCCCCACCATTGATGAGTCTCGCACCAGGGTCTCTTCCATACCCCGTAACACTGCTCACTCTCCTCATCCCCCCACTCGCAACAAAGGCAAAGTCCCCCTAGTCCTCACCTTTCACCCCACTAGCCGACACATACAACAAGTAAACCTCCGTCAGTTTCGTCTCCTGCAATGTGACCCCACCACTCCCCACATCTTCCCATCTCCCCCCATGTCTGTTATCCACAAAGACCGCTCCCTCTGTAACTCCCTTGTCAATTCTTCCCTTCCCTCCCATACCACCCCCTCCCCGGGCACTTTCCCTTGCAACCGCAAGAGATGCTACACTTGTCGCTTTACCTCCCCCCTTGACTCCATTCAAGGACCCAAGCAATCATTCCAGGTGCAATAGAGGTTCACCTGCATCTCCTCCAACCTTATCTATTGCATCCGCTGCTCTAGATGTCAGCTGATCTACATCGGTGAGAACAACACCTCATCTCGGTCCGCATTAACCAACCTGACCTTCAGCACTTCAACTCCTCCTCCCATTCCGTATCCGACCTCTCTGTCCTGGGTCTCCTCCATGGCCAGAGCGGGCACCACAGGAAATTGGAGGAACAGCACCTCATATTCCGCTTGGGGAGTCTGCATCCTGGTGGCATGAACATTGAATTCTCCAAATTTTGTTAGCTCTTGCTGTCCCCTTCCCTTCGTATCTCTCCCTCAGCCCTCGGGCACTTCCTCCTCCTCCTTCCTTTCTTCTCCCCTTCAGTCTGAAGAAGGGTTTTGGTCCGAAACTTTGCCTATTTCCTTTGCTCAATAGATGCTGCTGCACCTGCTGAGTTTCTCCAGCATTTTTATGTACATTTGATTTTCCAGCATCTGCAGTTCCTTCTTAAATACTTATTCTACCTCCTATTTAATCATTTACCTTAATCTAACTTAGTACCTCCTTCCAAGGTGCAGGCTTACCCCTGTTCAAAAACATCTTAAAACTTATGAACCAGTTCTCCAAAGATGCTGTCTTTCCCATTGAGTCACCCCAGTACTTGTTAAAACGTATAGAGATGTGACTTAATGAAATCAACAAATTCCACATGGGTGGAAGAGGTAACCCCGATGTAGTGGAGAAAGAGTTGGAGGATGGTGCCAGGGCATGTTTGAACAAGAAATATTCAACGTAACCCACAAAAAGGCAGGCATAGCTGGGGCTGATGTGAGTGCCCATGGCTACATCTTTAACGTGGAGATAGTGAAAGGAGTTGAACATGAAATTGAGGGTGAGAACAAATTCCGTCAGGTGGAGAAGAGTGTTTGTAGATGGAAATTGATTGCGCCTCTGTTCAAGGAAGCACCGGAGGGCGTGGGCACCTTCCTGGTGAGGGATGGAGGTGTAAAGGGACTGGGCATCTGTGATAGAGATGAGGCAAAGGGGGCTTGGAAATTGAAAGTTTCTCATGAGTTAAAAGGCATGTGGGCTGTCTCAGATGTAGGTCAGAGGGCCTGGATAAGGGGGAATAGGATGGAATCAAGTTATTTGGGAGAAAGTTCTGTGAGGTTGGAGCATGCAGAGACAATGGGTCTGCTAGGGCAGTCCTGTTTATGGACATTGGGATAGAGATAGACATGCAGGGCTGGGGATCAATAAGATTGGAGGCTGTGCAAGGGAGATAACCAGGGTGATGCAATCAGAAACAGTCTAGAAGATGATGGCCTAGTCTTCAACTGTGGGGTCCTGGTCAAAGGGTAGATATGAGGAGCTGTCTGAGAGTTGGTGCCTGTCCTCAGCATGATAGAGACACTTCCTCTGGCAGCTTGTTCTGTGCATCCAACACCCTCCGAGTGAAAAAGTTGCTCCTCTGGTTCCTATTAGATATTCCCTCTCTCACATTTGCCCTATGCCCAATGGGTCTTGATACCCTTACTCTGGGTAAAGACTGTGTGCATTCACCCGAGGTGTGGGCAGCTTGATTGTGAACATGTATAAACATGCATAGTCTTTTCACTGACTGAATAGCGCCAAAGCACCTTGATACATGTGACAATAAATTAAACATGTCCTGGAAACATCCTCGTAAATCTTCTCTGCACAGTTTACAGCTTAATGACATTCTTCTGTAGCACGGTGACTAAAACAGAACACAAAACTCCAAATGTGGCCTCACTAATGCCTTGTCCCACCCTGCCATAACATACCAACTTGTACACTCGATACCCAGATTGATGAAGGCCAATGTACCAAAAGTCTTATTCTCTACCCCATCTACCTGTTACACTATGCCTCTTTAGGGGAACTATGTACCTGCACTCCTAGATCCCTCTGCTCGACAACACTCCTAAAGGCTCTTCCATTTATGATGAAGATGCTATCCTGGTTCAACTTCTAAAAATGCAACACCTCACACTTATCTGCATTCAACGGCATTAACCATTCCATTGTCTACTTGCTGATCAAGATTCTACTGATCTTTGTGCAAAAGGCTCAGATGGTGCAGAATTTGATAGGTGTATTTAGAGATGTTTTTAAGACTTAGTAATGGACACTGAGTGCAGTGAACATTACATGGAACCCGGATACACAAACACAGTCATTCACACACAAGATTCTTTTTGTTTTGATGCTTGTTTATTAAGCTGATGAAACTACAATGTTACAGTTCAATCACAATCACTGGAAGCACAGAACACATTGTGAGCTTTCCAAACCTTGGTGTAACAAACAATGTGAAATTAAGAGGTTAAATACAGAGAGAGACAGTAATCATTCCAATCAGCACAATCTAAATCAAGACAGGATCAGCCTCCACCACAGGGACTTTCCCACAGTCCTTGTCTGCCCATCACCACCACCCCCGTGCCCCTGACACTTTCTTGTCTACATGTGTGTATCAGAGAGATGGCACCAAATGCCCTGGACACCACTCTGTAACGCTGCATCTTTTAGCTGGGATGCCCAACTATTCCCAGTGGGATTTGAGGAAGGGCTCCAGCAGAATGGACGAGGAGGGGAGTCTGGTTAAAGAGGGCAGACTTGTCTGTTCTGAGCAGTCCCTGTGCTTCAGTCAAGGGTCAGTGTGTGGGGCAGTGCCCTGGGGTTTACACCCTGCTGATCCCTGAAGGCATCACCATGGTTCCACGCTCCCCATCCCTCTCTCAATGTGTGACGGAGAATGGCCGAGACTCTTGTGTATTGAGTTTGAAGCCATTACCCTGTCAGTGAGGGGAATGAGAAACTGGAAGGACTCAGTGAGTTGTTCCTTACCCCGACGTAAACAGCCCTTTATTCTAGAATCAACATTACTTCTACTACTAATCTGGTTTAGAGAGGAAAGATCGCAAAGCAAGGTCATATTCAGCTAGTGTAGTTTGAGGAGATTGTGTTCCCCTCTGCACATTTAAATGCTTTTTGGAGCAAAAACATTTAAAGTGTACAATCATTATTATCTTTAATTATGACTTTCCCTTCTTGTGTAAATGTTGTTGATCCCCAGTCAATGATGTTCCCTCCATCACTGTAACACCCCCGATTGATCAACTCAATCTCATAGGGTTTTAGAACACGATCCCACATATTAACATCAGTCATCTCTCCGACAAAGGATTGTTCGATGTCAAAGTGACCACCGACTGAGTCTTGCTCCTGACCAATAAAAAACTGGCCACCATTTTTCACAAATCCACCCTTACTACTAACCTTCCTTAGACTACGTTTCCCATTGACCCAGACTGTTATCTCACCATTTTGAGACTCCCAGCTCACACAGATGTGTCTCAACCAGGCATCCATTTTTGGGAGGGAAAGTCCCGTTATAACAGATCCTAAATACAGGTCAAGTTGTGCATTAGTCTTTTGCCAAATCAGCAGCTCATTGTGGTGTCTGCTTGATGCGTAGGAGAACAAAGCGTAATTACGGTTCTCTTCAGAGGCTGCTCTGAAGCAGACAGTAAAGGCAGTCAAATCAGAGAAATCAGCTGCATTCAACTTGACGAAGCTGGTGGCTGTTTTGGTTGGGAATATCACTGATTTCTGCATCAATCCTGTAAAATATGAAGTTTGAATGTTAAATCTCTGTTTGAAATTGTACCGGCTCGACGGGCAAAATGGCAACTGGTATATGTAAAAATGTAATCATTACTGCATAATGTATTGGGGAAGATGTAAAGATAACCACATATACACACACATATAAACAGTAACAAGATCAGAGTTTTAATAAGTATATGATTATGTGAAAGGCAAGTGTTTGCTTACAGGTGCCTGGAGCACACTGCCAGGTTGGTGGTGGAAGGTTTTACATTAGCTGTGTAGAAGAGGCATTTACACAGACACATGAACATGCAGGAAGAGAAGGGTACAGACCATGTGCAGAGAGATGGGATTAGTTCAGACCAATATCATGGTCAGCACAGCATGGTGGGCTGAAGGGCCCATTCCTGTGCTGTACCATGTTGTATCCCTCCACTACCTTCACCAGAACATGCTCCATTTACTAAAGGTACAATTTTCAGACCAGAGTAAGCTAAAATGATTCAGTACCTGCCCTAACATGCACCATGTCTGATGTTTGCCCTCAGGAACCCCTCACACCAGAACAAGTACTAACCTGCACTGTCCGATCCTGACAGGTAAATGCACAGCACAAGCACAATTGTAACAAAGGACTTCATCCTGTCTCTGACCTGTTGAAACAAAGAATCCCCCATTCATTTCATTTCATTTGGTGTCAATCCATTGAAACTAAGAACCAGCAGCCAGTCCCGTGTGTCAGCAACACACAAACAACCCCTCTGGTACTCACTGTGTCTGTCTCCAACAAGCCAGTTTCACCTCAGGTGGGTCCAATACCCTGGGCACAAGCTGCTGCAATTTATATCCTGCTGAAGCTAGTCACTGCCAATCGCAGAAAGGAATTGAGGGGGTGGAGCAACCTCTGCTGCCGCCCAATACTCTGGAGCAGGAGATTATCAAGAATGTTTTCTTGTCATATGTCCCATGCCATTTTTACTTGCAGCAGCACAAAGTATATGTAAACAACAGTGCACTGTAAGCAATATAATAAATGAGAAAGACAAGTTTAGTGTGTATATATATATATATACACTTATTCACACATATATACAAATGTATATACATACATATATATATATATACTCACACACCACACATATGTACACATAAAAAACAAACAACAGCAGTGCAGTACTAACAATGATAGTAATTCAATAATTGTAGTTCAGAGCTTAATGGCTGTTGTACTGTTTAATAGCCTGATGGAACTGTTCCTGAACTTGGACGTTACAGTTTTCAGGCTCTTTATCTTCTTCCCGGATGAAATGAGTGTGTGGCCACAGTGGTGTTGGTCTCTGATGATGCTGGCTGCCTTTTTGAGGCAGCGACACCTGTAAATCTTTTTGATGTTGGGGTGGTCAGAACATGTGATAGAATGGGCAGTGTTCACAATTTTTTGCAGTCTTCTACGTTCTTGGGCATTCAAATTGCGGAACCAGGCCGTGATGCTCTCTACTGTACACCTGTCCGGTAGTAGCGGCATGTTGAATGGCTGCGGCTCCCCTGCAGTCCGTCTCTGTTTTTACTTTTTTTTGTTGTTTTGTTTGTCTTGTTTTAGTCAAATTTTAGTTATTACGTTGTGTTATGTGTGTGTGGGGGGTGGGGGGGGGGGGGGGGGGGGGTGAAACAGGGTTTTCTGTCTCTCCCTTTTTTTTTTTTTTTTTTTTTTTTTTTTTTTAATCAAAAAATGTATTCAATTATTAAAAAATAATATTTACACTACAATAAAACAAGCCAGAACCCACCACCATAAATACAATACAAACATATATCCATAATAAACTATTATACAATTATGATACAATCCTTATTGAGGATACATTCAACACCCTGCGGAGCCCAGCGGTCCCGGAACTCCCTCAGGGTGCCCACAGACAGGGCGTATTCCCTTTCTAATCCCACCCGGGCACGGACGTAACCCCGGAACAGGGGTCTGTCTCTCCCTTCGGGGGAATGCTTCTCTTTCTGCCCTAACTCCCCTTCTCTGCCTCCGTCTGCGCTGAGGCCTAATGGCAGAGCTGGTGGCCTCCAACTGCCCCGACGTCGAGGCACCGGAGGCAGAGCCAGCCAGGACTTACAATGTGAGACTGGCCGAGTTCGGGGCTGTGGCGGCGTTCCGGCGTTCCGGCGTTCCGGTGGCAGCGGCACGACTCGTGTCTGAGACGGTGCTCCGGTGAGGGTGGCCCGACTCGAGGCTGCGATGATGCTCTGGTGGCTGAGGCGGCATTCCAGCGGCGGTTACCTGAATCCGGGGCTCGGCCGCAGACCAGTGGACGACATCGTCGGGAGTTCGCAGGTCACAGGTTGGTGCCTGTTTTTCCGGAGCAATAGCTGCGTCCGCTGGACTGGAGGGCGTCATCTGGGCAGCTTCGACCACCCCGGGCCGCAGAGCTCGGTTGAGCTGTGGGACTGACTTACCATCGCTCGGTGGGGTAACAACATCGGAGACCTGGATCGCCTCAGCGCAGACGGAGAATAAGGAGGGAAATTGACAGTGACTTTAAGACTTTTGCCTCCATCACAGTGAGGAGGTGCCTGGTGAACTCACCGTGGTGGATGTTAATTTGTGTTTATTGTGTGTTTTGTTGTTTATTATTATATGTATGACTGCAGGCAACAACATTTTGTTCAGACCAAAAGGTCTGAATGACAAATAAAGGAATCTAATCTAATCTAATCTAATCTAATCTAATCTAATCTGTAGAAGTTCAAGAGAATCCTCTCTGACATACCAAATCTCCCTAATCTCCTCAGGAAGTAGAGGCATTGATGGGTTTTCTTTATAATTACATTAGTGTGGACTTAACCTCGAAACATCACCCATTCTTTCTCTCCAGAGATGCTGTCCCGCTGAGTTACTACAGCTTTTTGTGCCCATCTTGGGTCCAGGAAAGATCTACAGAAATATGCACGCACAGGTATTTGAAGCTTTTGACTCCACCGTCGTCCCGTCGACATAGACTGGTTTGTGGATCCTCATCCTTCCTCTTCCAAACTCCACATTCAGTTCTTTGATCTTACTGACATTGAGAGCCAGGTTGTTAAGCTGGCACCATTGGTCGGTCAATCGACCTCCCTTCTCCCAAAGAGAGAGAGCTGCCATTGCTCTGTGTGTCGACATCAGTCAGCATCAGATAATGAGAGTGAAAGTGTGGAGCGAGCCATGGGAGATGAATGAGTTCAACTCT
The DNA here is from genome assembly GCF_028641065.1 of Leucoraja erinaceus. Classification (NCBI taxonomy): domain Eukaryota; kingdom Metazoa; phylum Chordata; class Chondrichthyes; order Rajiformes; family Rajidae; genus Leucoraja; species Leucoraja erinaceus. The sequence continues at coordinate 9,815,821 of NC_073402.1, read as the reverse complement.
CCCACCTGAACACGAGCATTTTCCCCGCTACACCCACTCTGACTGGGAACCCATCCCATGGTTGATGCCCTCTCCTGATCTCAGCCTTTCCCTCTACGTTTAGCCCCCAGTCCCACTGAATCACTCCCAGGGTTAATCAGCAGGGATAGTCCAGGAGACCATCCATCTGCTTCATCCCCTGCCTCATGAACTTTGATCAGATCCTCAAATCTCATACTCCTTGGGTGACAGGTGACTGTTAGATACTAGACAATAGACAATATGTGCAGGAGGAGGCCATTTGGCCCTTTGAGCCAGCACTGCCATTGAATGTGATCATGGCTGATCATTCCCTATCAGTACCCCACCGACACCAAAGTGACTCTTGGCTTGATATAGGGAATGAGTCCCCAGGGTGTTCTCAGATTCAGATTCAGATTCAGATTCAACTTTAATTGTCATTGTCAGTGTACAGCACAGAGACAACGAAATGCATTTAGCATCTCCCTGGAAGAGCGACATAGCATAAGATTTCAATAAATATTTACATTAGCATATATACAGACATAGTGTTTTTCCTGTGGGAGGAGTGTCCGGGGGGGGGGGGGTGATTGCCAGTCACCGAGGTACGTTGTTGAGTAGAGTGACAGCCGCCGGAAAGAAGCTGTTCCTGGACCTCCCGGATGGTAGGAGGGTAAACAGTTCATGGTTGGGGTGAGAGCAGTCCTTGGCGATGCTGAGCGCCCTCCGCAGACAACGCTTGCTTTGGACAGACTCAATGGAGGGGAGCGAGGAACCGGTGATGCGTTGGGCAATTTTCACCACCCTCTGCAATGCCTTCCGGTCGGAGATGGAGCAGTTGCCATACCATACTATGATACAGTTGGTAAGGATGCTCTCGATGGTGCAGCGGTAGAAGTTCACCAGGATCTGAGGAGACAGATGGACCTTCTTCAGTCTCCTCAGGAAGAAGAGACGCTGGTGAGCCTTCTTGATCAGAGTTGAGGTATTGTGGGTCCAAGAGAGGTCATCGGAGATGTTAACACCCAGGAACCTGAAGCTAGAAACACGTTCCACCTCCGTCCCGTTAATGTGGATGGGGGTGTGAGTGCCGCCCCTGGACTTCCTGAAGTCTACAATGAACTCCTTGGTCTTCTTGGAGTTAAGGGCCAGGTTGTTGTCAGCGCACCATGCTGCTAAGTGCTGGACCTCCTCCCTGTAGGCCGACTCATCGTTGTTGCTGATGAGGTCAATCACCGTTGTATCATCTGCATACTTGATGATGGTGTTAGTACCATGTACAGGTGTGCAGTCATAGTTGAAGAGGGAGTAGAGGAGGGGGCTCAGCACACAGCCTTGTGGAACGCCGGTGTTCAGGGTGAGGGTTGAAGAGGTGTGCTTGTCTAACCTAACAGACTGTGGCCTGTTGGTTAGAAAGTCCAGTATCCAGTTGCAGAGGGAGGGATCGATGCCCAGGTTACCGAGTTTGGTGATCAGTTTTAGATGGTACTAGACCAAGTGCAGACCCGTTGGGTCTGCTCCCCCAATGGTGTGAACCCCCAACCCAATATTCCACCATGCACCCGTCTCATCCAACGGAACTGAACCCGTTCCCAAATGTAAGATTCCAGCACTCCCCTGCCTCCCTCAGCAGTGGATTGAAAACAAATTCCAATTGCACCTCCCCTGCCTGCTGCAGCAGTTCCAATTGCAATACCAATTTGCCCTCCCCCTCCTGTTGAAGCACTTGCTGTGATATCCCATTGAGGTGAAAAGTTCAGAGTGTTCCTGTCTTGCAACTTTGTTTTGAAGTGTGTTGGAAGCTGATAGGAAGGAGCAGCGAATCAAAAGGAAGAAAGGCAGCCGGACGGACGGACGGCAGGCGGCAGCCACAGACTTTTATATAATACTAGACCAAGTGCAGACCCATTGGGTCTGTTTCCCCAACAGCGTTTGCGGGGGGGGGGGGGGGGGGGGGAAGGGGGAGCACTCATATTAACCACCGCCCAAACTCACATGTGGGGGGGGGGGGGGGTTAGGGGGGGGGGGGGGGGGGGAAGAGGGGAGGGGGAGAGGAGAGGAGGTGGAGGAAACGGGACAGATTTGGAGGGAAAGGAGAGCGGGGTAGGGGGTGAGAGAGGGGGATGGGGAGAGAGATGTGGGGGAGGGGGGGGGTGGGGGAGGGAGGGGAGGAGGGAGGGAGTGGGAGAGGGGTGGGGGAGAGAGGGGGGAAAAGAGTGGGGAGGGGGGGTGGAGGGGGAAGGGGGAGACATGGAAGAGTGGGGAGGGAGGAGGAGAGGGGTAGGGGGAGTGATGGAAGAGGGACAGAGGGTAGGAGGAAGAGGGTGGGTGGAGAGAGGGAAGGGGGTGGAGTAGAGAGGGAAGGGGGGTGGGGGAGAGTGGGGGATGGGTGGGAGAGGGAGAGGGGTGAGGAGAGGGAAACATAGAAATTAAGTGCAGTAGTAGGCCATTCGGCCCTTTGAGCCTGCACCACCATTCAATATGATCATGGCTGATCATCCAACTCAGTAACCTGTACCTGCCTTCTCCCCCAGTAACCTGTACTCCATACCCCCTGATCCCTTTAGCCACAAGGGCCACATCTAACTCCCTCTTAAATCTAGCCAATGAACTGGCCTCAACTACCTTCTGTGGCGGAGAATTCCAGAGATTCACCACTCTCTGTGTGAAACATGTTTTTCTCATCTCTGTCCTAAAGGATTTCCACCTTATCTTTAAACTGTGACCCCTTGTTCTGGACTTCCCCAACATCTGGAACAATCTTCCTGCATCTAGCCTGTCCAACCCCTTAAGAATTTTGTACGTTTCTATAAGATCTGCCCTCAATCTTCTAAATTCTAGCGAGTACAAGCCGAGTCTATCTTGTCTTTCTTCATATGAAAGTCCTGACATCCCAGGAATAAGTCTGGTGAACCTTCTCTGTACTCCCTCTATGGCAAGAATGTCTTTGAGCATTGGACATTGTGACATCACACGATGGAACGTTCAGCGGGTGCTGGTGCTCCTGCAAAGGCATATGTAAATGATTCCATTCCGATTGGACATATGTGAACATTGGGCATTGTGACATCACACGATGGAACGTTCACCAGGGGCTGGGGCTGATTCTATGGGTGAGATGCCAGTTTTTTTTTTTTGAAATATTGGGAGGGGGGGGGAGAAGGATTTGAATAAAAATGTGTACATAAATACGACAAAATGTAATCAGGAGTTTCTATAAGATCCTCCCTCAATCTTCTAAAATCTAGCGAGTACAAGCCGAGTCTATCCAGTCTTTCTTCATATGAAAGTCCTGACATCCCAGGAATCAGTCTGGTGAACCTTAACCATATAACCATATAACAATTACAGCACGGAAACAGGCCATCTCGACCCTTCTAGTCCGTGCCGAACACGTATTCTCCCCTAGTCCCATATACCTGCACTCAGACCATAACCTCCCATTCCTTTCCCGTCCATATAACTATCCAATTTATTTTTAAATTATAAAAATGAACCTGCCTCCACCACCTTCACTGGAAGCTCATTCCACACAGCTACCATTCTCTGAGTAACGAAGTTCCCCCTCATGTTACCCCTAAACTTCTGTCCCTTAATTCTCAAGTCATGTCCCCTTGTTTGCATCTTCCCTCCTCTCAGTGGGAAAAGCTTATCCACGTCAACTCTGTCTATCCCTCTCATCATTTTAAAGACCTCTATCAAGTCCCCCCTTAACCTTCTGCGCTCCAAAGAATAAAGCCCTAACTTGTTCAACCTTTCTCTGTAACTTAGTTGATAAAACCCTGGCAACATTCTAGTAAATCTCCTCTGTACTCTCTCCATTGGTGAACCTTCTCTGTACTCCCTCTCTGGCAACAATGCCTTTGAGCATTGGGCATTGGGACATCTGTTTCCCCAACGGCGTTTGCGAACGGCGTTTGCGGGGGGGATGAGAAGAAGGGAGGGAGGAGGAGAGGACACGGGATAGATTTGGGAGGGAAAGGAGAGCGGGGGGGGGGGTGAGGGATGGGGAGAGAGCTTTGGGGGGGGGGGGATGGGGAGGGAGGGTAGGAGGGAGGGATGGGGAGAAGGGTGGGGGGAAAGAGGGGAAAGAGTGGGGAGGGAGGAGGAGAGGGAGGGGGAGGGGGAGTGAGGAAGAGGGACAGAGGGATAGGGGAAGGGTGTGGGGGGGGGAGAGGGAAGGGGGTGGGGTTGAGAGGGAGGGGGGGGGGGGGGGAGAGAGTGATGGGAGAGGGGTGAGGAGAGGGGGAGGAGAGAGTGGGAGAGAAGTGGAAGAGTGGGGAGGGAGGGAGGGTAGTAGTAGGGGTAGTGGGAGTGGAGTAGAGAGAGGGACGGGGAGTGGTGGAAGAGGGACAGAGGGGTAGGGGGAAGGGGTGGGGGAGAGGGGAAGGGAGGGGAAGAGAGATGGGTGGGGGTGGGAGAGGCGTGAGGTAAAGAGGGTAGAAGTGGAAGAGTGGGGAGGGATGGGTAGGGGGAGTGTTGAAAGAGGGACAGAGGGGTAGGGGGGGGGGGGGGGTGGTGGTAGAGGAGGGAAGGGGGTGGTGGTAGAGAGGGAAGGTGGTGGGGGAGAGAGAGATGGGTGGCAGAGGGAGAGGGGTGAGGAGAGGTACACATAGAAACATAGAAATTAAGTGCAGGAGTAGGCCATTCGGCCCTTCGAGCCTGCACCGCCATTCAATATAATCATGGCTGATCATCCAGCTCAGTATCCTGTACCTGCCTTCTCTCCATACCCCCTGATCCCTTTAGCCACTAGGGCCACATGTAACTCCCTCTTAAATATAGTCAATGAACTGGCCTCAACTACCTTCTGTGGCAGAGAGTTCCAGAGACTCACCACTATCTGTGTGAAAAATGTTTTCCTCATCTCACTACTAAAGGATTTCCCCTTTATCCTTAAACGGTGTCCCGCTTGTCCTGGACTTCCACAACATCGGGAACAATCTTCCTGCATCAGACAAGTGCAATTCAGGACTTTTCTCTTCACAAGCAAACTCAGAATGCACGGTTAGTGAAGAATTCAAACAATCGCTGAGCGTTCAAGATGCTGCGTGCACCTCCTGCACCAAGGGGGGGGGGGGGGGGTGCGTGTGTCATCACACACAAATATCTTGTAGCGGAGAGCTCCGCTATAAGATCTTTGGTCACACACTAAGCTCGCGCCTCCACAAACAGATGAGCGTGTTCTTGAATGGAGAGCGCGTGGCCGCCTCCACAAACAGTCACACACACTGTGGACCCGCCCCCACAAAAAATATTGTGTGAGGAAGGGGAGGTGGAGAGGGATGGGGGGGGGAGGGGGGGGGGGGGGGGGGAGAGAAGGGGGAGAGAGGTGAAGGGGGGGGGGGGGGGGGGGTTGGAGCGGGCGTGCATGAATCGAGAGACGAAAGAAGAAGGCAGAGAGAGAGGTTGGTACAACAACAAAAAAATCTGGATAAACTCAGCGGGTGCCTTCTTCCGGGTTTTGGCCAACGGTGACCATTCAATTCGCTCCATAGATGCTGCCGCACCCGATGAGTTTTATTCAGCTTTTTTTATGTCTACCTTTGATTTTCCAGCATCTGTAGTTCCTTCTTAAAGACAGAGACTGTGCATGGTAAGGGAATGAGGAGGGAGAGGGGGAAGAGTGTGGAGGGAGGGGGAAGAGTGGGATGGGAAGGGGAGAGAGGCGAAAGAGTGTGGGGGGAAAGGGGGGAAATAAGCTATTACAGTAAATTAAACATTGTCACTAATGCCAGCGTGTTGTAGAGTAATAAGTCTTTAACAAATAATCTCGGAGCTGCCTGTGAAAACTTACCGGTACTCGCGGTAAAGTGAAGCCGCGGTCTCAATTAATAAGCGGCCGATTCGCGATCATGGAGCCGAGGATCATCTCCGCGGGCGGGCAGGGGTGGGGGGGGGGCTGTACATAGTGCCATCTGTAGCGGTCGTTTGCTCGTTTTCAGACCCTGATAACGGGAGAAAAACGGAGGGATATCGATCGCTATTTACCGCGAGTACCTAAGTTCCGCGATCGGAGCACTTTTTCCCGGCAAGTTTTCGCAGGCAGCTTCGAGATTATTTGTTAAAGACTTATTACTCTACAACAGGCTGGCATTAGTGACAATGTTTAATTGACCGTGTTATAGTTTAGGCCCTCAATTTCATGAATGAATGAGTGAGTGAGTGAGTGAGTGAAAAGTAGGGACTTTGCTTTCTTGCACTTTAATCCACTTCGCAGCACTTTCTTCAGCCTTTTTTATGCTTTTCCCACTAAATACAATGAACCTGCTGCAAGTTTCCATGACATTTATTCTACAGAACAACACATCGGAATCTCCAGTAAAACAGGCATCTGTGAAGCCCCCTCAGCCATTTTGTGTGCTTGCCTGAAACAAAGCGCGTGATTGGCCAACTGGCAGACAACTCAATGTCAAACGTGCTTTCATTGGACTAAAAAATTCCCGACATTTTTCCCGTTTTTCTCTAATTTAATAAAAAATGTGCAAGTCTTCTTCATATCGAGTTTCAGGGGTGATTTATATAAATATTTTTACACAATATGTGAAAATTTCATGTAGTTTGGTGACTTGGGTCACGAAACTGCAGAATAAAGCTCCTCGGCCCACAGCCTATTCTCTGTACTCCCAATATGGCAACAATGTATTTGAACATTGGGCATTGTGACATCACACGATGGAACGTTCACCGGGGCTGTGGCTCCTGCAAAGGCATATGTAAATGAATCCATTCCGATTGGACATCTGTGAGCATCGGGCATTGTGACATCACACGATGGAACGTTCACCATGGGGCTGCGGCTGGTACTGCTTCTATGGGTGAGAAGCCAGTTTCTTTTTGAAATATTGAGGTGGGGGGGTGAAGGATTTGATTAAAAAAGTGTACTTAAACATGACGAAATGTAATGAGGAGCGGATACTTAGAAAGAAAAGCGAAATCTCTACCGAAATGGAAAAGACGTCGGCGATTCTGCGTCCGGTTTCGGAGTTGCAGTGAATCAAAGGAAGAAACGCGGCCGTAAGCCGTACATGCAAATGGATCCATTCCGATTGGACGTCCGCGAGCGTCGGGCATCGCGATTGGATGTCCGCTGGCATTGTGACATCGCACGGCGGGAACGAATCAAAAGGCAGGAAGGGATCCGTACGGCAGGCGGTCGGATGGGTCCAGAGTTTTAAAAGTATATAGATAATGGTGTTGAGCTGTAATCGATGAACAGCATTCTTACGTAAGTGTCTCTGTTGTCGAGGTGGGAGAGGGCGGAGTGAAGTGCCGTTGAGATGGCATCCTCCGTACTCCTGTTCTTGCGGTAGACAAACTGATAGGGATCCAGTGTTGGTGGTAGGCAGCTTTTGAAGTGTGCCAGGACCAGCCTCTCGAAGCACTTGGTAATGATGGGGGTAAGTGCAACTGGGCGGAAGTCATTGAGGCTTGCCGCAGTGGAGTGTTTTGGCACTGGCACGATGGAGGTGGTTTTAAGGCACGTGGGGACAACTGCTTGGGCAAGTGACAGGCTGAAGATGTCAGTCCAGACGTCTGTCAGCTGCGCAGCACAGGCCCTGAGCACGCGCCCGGGGATGCCGTCAGGGCCAGCAGCCTTACGTGCATTAGTCCTACTCAGTGCCACGTACACGTCGTAGGGGGTGAGTGTGAGGGGTTGGTGATCGGCAGGGAGCACAGCCTTGATGGCTGTCTCTAGATTGTCCCTGTTGAAGCGTCCATAGAAGTGATTAAGCTCCTCAGGGAAGGGGCGTCGCTGGATGGTGGTGTTAGAGGGTCTATAGTCCATGATGGCCTGGATGCCTTGCCACATGCGTCAGGGGTCAGAGTTGCCACATGCGTCGGGGGTTCTCCGTGTTGCCGCAGCGTATGAATGAGAAACTTTATCATGTGCCTTATCAAATTCCATGTAAACAAGATCCACTGCCCAACCCTCATTAATTGCCTTTGACAAAAAAACTATATCAAGACATGACATACTGCCAAGAAAGTCATGCTGACTTTCCCTACTTAGCCTATTCTCATCCAAATGCAAGCAAATCCTATCCCGACCTCTGACATGAGGCTCACTGGCCTAGAATTCCTTGGGTTGTCTCTACTTCTCTTTCTTAAATAAAGGACCAACATTGGCAACTCTTCAGTCCTCCCAGACCTCATCTGTGGCTACACAAGTTGCAAAGATATTTCTCAAGGTCATGATAACTTCTTCTCTTGCCTCTCTTTATAACTTAAGATAGATCCCATCGGGTCCTGAACTTTAATCAACTTTCATCATTAACCTTTAAACATCTCCCACATGTCAGATGTGGACTTACCCAATGACAACTGCTCCCAATGTAATCATTCTACCTCCTGTTTAATCATTTACCTTAATCCAATTTAGTACCTCCTTCCAAGGTGCAGACCACTGTTCAAAACCATCTTAAAACCTATGAACCAGTCCTCCAAAGATGCTGTCTTTCCCGTTGAGTCACCCCAGTACTTAGTGGGGTTTATTTGTAAACTTTGTTAAAACATATAGAGATGTGACCACTATCCCCCCTCAAACTGAAACACCAGCACCGGACCAGGCTTGTTTCCCAATACTAGGTCCAATAGTGTCCTTCCTTGAGTTGGACATACTATTTTAGGAAACATTTTGAATACACCTAACAAATTCTGCCAGGCCTAAGCCCCTTTCATAAAGTTCAGCATAATCTTGATCAGCTGCCAAAATAGGCTGAGGAATGGCTAATGGAGTTTAGAACAAATAAGGGTGTGAGGTTGTGTTCTTAGCAGCTAAACCAGGGCAGGATCTTCCCCATGAATGATAGGGCCCTGGAGAGTATTATAAAGCAGTAGGATCTAGGAGTGCCAGTGCATGGTTCCCTTAAAGTGGCATCATAGGCAGATAGGATAGAAAAAGCTTTTGGTACATTGGCCTTCAGTCAGGGTATTGAGTATGCAAGTTGGAATGTTATATCTGAGTTGGACAATGCATTGCTGAGGCCATATTTTTGTTTTCTGTTTTGATCACCCTGATATGGAAGAATGGCATTAGGATGGGAACAATGCACAGAAAATTCATGAGGATATTGCCAGGATATGAGGGCCTCAGCTATAGGGGAAGTTCGACAGGTTAGGACTTTATTCCATGAGGTGATCTTTAGAATTGTATAAGATCATGAGTGGAATAAGTAAGGTGAATGAACTAACTTTTACTCAGGGTAAGGGAACCAAGAACCAGACAATATGGACCTGAGTAAGTCATTCGACAAGGTTCCGCATGGTAGGCTGCTCTGGAAGGTGAGATCTCATGAAATCCAAGGAGAGATAGCTGAATGGATAGCAAATTGGCTCTATGGAAGGAAGCAGAGGGTGATGGTGGAAGGCTGCTTCTTAGAATGGAGGTATGTAACTAGTGGTGTGCCACAGGGCTCGATGCTGGGCCCGTTACTGTTTGTCATCTACATCAATGATTTGGATGAGAACATACAGTGCAAGATTAGCAAGTTTGCCGATGATGCAAAAGTTAATGGTTTTGCAGATAGTGAAGATGGTTGTGAACGATTGCAACAGGATCTGGATTGATTGTCCAGGTGGGCTGAAGAATGGCTGATGGAATTTAATACAGTGAAGTTGCATTTTGGGATGTCGAACAAGGGCAGGACCTAAACAGTAAATGGTAGTCCACTGGATATTATTGTAGAGCATGGTTTAAGAAACACTTGGACAGGTACATGGATAGGACTGGTTTGGAAGGTTATGGACCTAGTGCAGGCAAGTGGGACTAGGGTAGCTGGGACCGTGTTGGCCCGTGTGGGCAAATTGGGTCGATGGACCTGTTTCCACACTGCATCACTCTATGACTTTATGATATAGGTCAAATGTGAGAGGGAATATTTGAGGAGGTTCCTATTAAATATTATAAAAGGAGCAACATTTTCACTCAGATGGTGGTGGATTAATGTAACAAGATGATAGAAGAAGTTCAGGAAGAGGTAGTGCCTTTACTGTGCTGAGGCCAGGTACCAGGTCTTGGACACCTAATCATACCTGCACTTAACCATTACCCCAGAGTCAAACACGAGTGTTTCTGACTTCATCTCCCCTCCCCGTCATTTACCAGCCCTGCTCTGCTCAATACTTCCCAATATCCATAAACAGGATTGCCCTGGCAAACCCATTGTTTCTGTCAAATCCTGCCTGACAGAACTCATCTACAAATACGTTGATTCCATCCTATCCCCCTTGTCCAGTCCCTTCTGACCTACCTCACATGCTCTTCAACTTTAGATAAACTTTCTAGACCCGCGTGGCCTCATCTTCACCATGGAAGTCCAGTCCTTTCACACCTCTATCCCCCACCAGGAAGGTCTCAGAGACCTCCGGTTCTTCCTAGAACAGACTCAATCAATTTCCATCTACAAACACTCTTCTTCATCAGATGTAATTTGTCCTCACCCTCAACTTCTTGTTCAACTCCTCTCACTTTATTCAAATCAGAGGTGTAGCCGTGGGCACACACATGGGCCTCTGCTTATTCCTGCCTTTTTGTTGATTACGTTTAACAGTCCTTGTTCCAATCATTCACTGGCACCATCCCCAACTCTTTCTTCGCTACATTGATAAATGCATTGGGACTACTTCTTGCACCCATGCTGAACTTGTTGATTTTAATAACTTCCACCCTGCCCTCAAATTCACTTGGACTATCTCTGAAACCATTCTCCTCTTTAGACAATAGACAATAGACAATAGGTGCAGGAGCAGGCCATTTGGCCCTTCGAGCCAGCACCGCCATTCAATGTGATCATGGCTGATCATCCCCAGTCAGTACCCCCCCCAACCTGAGGCAGAGAATTCCACAGACTCACCACTCTCTGTGAAAAAAGCGTTTCCTCATCTCCGTTCTAAATGGCTTACTCCTTATTCTTTAACTGTGGCCCCTGGTTCTGGACTCCCCCAACATCGGGAACATGTTTCCTGACACTAGTGTGTCCAAGCCCTTTACAATCTTATATGTTTCAATGAGATTACCTCGCTTCCTTCTAAACTCCAGAGTGTACAAGCCCAGCTGCTGCATTCTCTCAGCATATGACAGTCCCGCCATCCCGGGAATTAACCTTGTAAACCTACGCTGCACTCCCTCAATAGCAAGAATATCCTTCCTCAAATTAGGGGACCAAAACTGCACACAATACTCCAGGTGTGGTCTCACTAGGGCTCTGTACAATTGCAGAAGGACCTCTTTGCTCCTATATTCGATTCCTCTTGTTATAAAGGCCAACATGCCATTCACTTTCTTCACTGCATGCTGTACCTGCATGCTTACTTTTATAGACTGATGTACAAGGACAATTAGATCCCATTGTACCTCCCCTTTTCCCAACTGGCTGTCATTTAGATAGTAATCTGCCTCCCTGATTTTTCTACCAAAGTGGATAACCTCATATTTATCTGCATTAAACTTCATCTGCCATGCATTTGCCCACTCCCCAACCTGTCCAAGTCACCCTGCATTCTCAAAGCATCCTCCTCACAGTTCACACTTCCACCCAGCTTTGTGTCATCTGAAATTTGCTAATGTTACTTTGAATTCCTTCATCCAAATCATTGATGTATTTTGTAAATAGCTGCGGTCCCAGCACCCAGCCTTGCGGTATCCCACTAGTCACTGCCTGCCATTCTGAAAGGGACCCGTTACTCCCTACTCTTTATTTCCTGCCTGCCAACCACTTCTCTATCCATGTCAGCACTCTACCCCCAATACCATGTGCCCTAACTTTGCTCACTAATCTCCTATGTGGGACCTTATCAAATGCTTTCTGAAAGTCCAGGTACACTGCATCCACTGGCTCTCCCTTGTACATTTTCCGAGTTACATCTTCAAAATATTGCAGAAGATTAGTCAAGCATGATTTCCCCTTTGTAAATCCATGCTGACTCGGACAGATCCTGTTACTGCTATCCAAATGTGGGGCTATCTCATCTTTTATAATTGACTCCAGCATCTTTCCCACCACCAATGTCAGGCTAACTGGTCTATAATAGTAAGATTAAATGAGAACTTAGCAGTTCGAAGTTTGATCTGTATTTTATGAGGAGTTACGATGAGAGATTACGTGAAGAACCCGCTCAGTGCGCAGGCGCGCATACTTCCAAGCAGCGGTGTGGAATCACAGATAGACACAGTTATTCGAAGTAAACATAGTAAAGATAAGGAGACATCAGTTTACTAGTTTGATCTATACAATGAGAGTGGGAGCGGAGGGCACGTAATCCCTCATCGTAACTCCTCATAAAATATAGATCAAACTTCGAACTGGTAAGTTCTCATTTAATGTTACTATTTTACTTCGGAATCACGTGAGTGACTACGTGAAGACTTCAAAGGTCAGTGATTTCAAACCGTGTAACAGTTTTTATTTCACTCACTGCAGAAGTTCTTGAGGGAGGAAGTGTTATCGCAATCAACCAATGAATCTGTTTTTTCAAGAAACAGAAAGGTGTTTATTAACAATAACAAAAAATAAATTGCTCCCCCAGGCTTAAATTAAATATTTGCAGTTTGTAATATTCTGTCTGCAAATAAGTCAGGCTTCATCAACGGCTTATTATAAAACGTTCTGAACATCGTTTCCCTCGACCATCCTGCCGTATTGAAAATGTGGTCAACCGTGACGTCCATTCGTTCAGCCGCTGATGTCGATGCTGCCCTAGTGGAATGGGATTTAAATGTATTAGTGTCTATTCAGGAAGTTTTCAGTACCTGTTTGAGCCACCGTGAAATGGTTTGGCTCATTACCCGGCCATGAGGTTTCTTGTGGCTGACCCATAAGGCTTTTTCACTACCTCTGAGATTGTGGGGTGGGTCTATATATTGTTGTAGATGGGTGACGACACACAACCTTGGCTCTGGTGGGTAGGCCCGGAATACCACCAGTGGATTGGGCGTTCCTGGCCTGCTTTGTTTCACCAGACCTAGAATGATGAACGTAATCTGGTCTGGGGTGACCACCATGTTGTCCAGTCTTAATTTGCGCAGCGACTGGACCCTCTGAGCAGATATGAGTGCCTTTAACATGAGCGTCTTTAATGTAGATTGCTCGAGGCTGAGGGATCTAGCTGGTGGCCATTCCCTGAGGTATGTCAATACCACACTGATATCCCAAACATGGGTATACCTGGGTTTAGGGGGCTTAATATTATAAATGCCCTTCACGAGTTTTACCACCAGTCGATGGGATCCCATGGCCTGCTGTCCTGCTGGTTTTAGGTAAGCAGACAGGGCGCTTCGTGCTATATTGATGGCACTGTAACTGATCCCTTCGTCATGGTGTAGATGGGCCAGGAACTCCAGCACGTCGGTGGTTGTGGCAGTTGCATATGTTGTCCCTGTTTCCTGGCAGTACTTCTCCCATTTTTTGATACAGGTTAAATACTGCCTCCTGGTGGATTTCCGCAGGGATGCCGACATGGTGGTGATAGTTTGTTCGGATAATCCCGGTCCCTGGTAAGGTCTATTCAACACCTACAACCCAGGAGTTTGATGTTTTCATGGCATGGGTGGCTTATGCCTGATACTGGGTGAGTCAACAACCGTGGGTCACTAGGGAAAACCATAGGTGACTCGACCACCATGTCGTGAAGAACTGGGAACCATGGCTGTGTAGGCCAGTCGGGCACCATCAAAATCCCAGAAGCAGAGTCCATCTGTATTTTGCGAAGTACCCGACTGATGAGGCAGAAGGGAGGGAAAGCATAGAAGAAGAAATTTCCCCAATCCAGCGTGAAGGCACCCACCGCTGCTGCCTCTGGGTCTGGTTCCCAAGCCACATACATAGGTAATTGGTGATTCAGTCTTGATGCAAACAAATCGATATCTGGCGTTCCATATTGCTTAATAACTTTAGCAAATATTTTAGGGTTTAACATCCATTCGATGTTATCATTAAATTTCCGTGACCTGGTGTCCGCAACTGTATTTAGTTTACCTGGTAGATAGGCAGCTGATAGCCAAATATGTCTTTCGACACACCATTGCCAGATCACATTGACCAATTTGTCGCATGATAATGATTTTATGCCCCCCATATGGTTAATATAAGCCACCACCTTAGTATTATCAATCTGTAACCGCACATGCAAGTGCTGCATTTTGGAGACATATGCTTTTAAACCATAATAGGCGCCCAACATTTCTAGATAATTGATGCCCAGTGGGTGTAGTAATGATGACTCTGGTTTAGTCCATCTGCCACCTGTGCTGGATATGGAGTTAGTTGCTCCCCAGCCTTGAGCACTGGCATCTGTTTAAATAACTAAAGTAGGGTTAGTGACGATGATGTGGCTGAAACTGTGTCAAACATTCTCTGCCCACCACTGTAGCTCTGATGTAGCTTCAGTGGGTAATTTCATGATTCGGTCATAGTGACCGAATGTCGTTGTAGTGCATGTACCTTTGCTCTTTGTAGATTTTGATAGTGCAAAGGTCCGAATTGTGTAGCCGGAATTGCTGCTACAATTGTCCCAATCACTCTTGCTACTTCTCGAATAGTTGGTCGTTTGTTGACCATTAAGTTGTTGCATGATTGTGCTAATGCAACCATTTTTTCCCTTGGCAAAGTAACAGTCATATGGACTGAGTTAATAGTGAAGCCCAGGTAGTCCATGGTAGTAGATGGCTTCAACCTAGATTTATCTGGATGTAGGACGAACCCCAGTGTTTCAAGGAGCTGTTTTGTAGCTAATACTGCTGCCACAGCCAATTCCTTCGTTTTTCCTACTATGAGAATATCATCCAGATATGCCATGACAATATGCTTTTGTTTCCTTAGTATTCCCATGGCTACTTTTAATATTTTTGTGAATAGTCTAGGGGCTGAAGTTAGATCATTGGGCAATGCTCTATACTGCCTCAGCTGCCCCAACCAGATACATTTTAGGTATCTGCAATGATCCTTGTGTATGGGTATTAGATAGTAAGCATCTTTAATATCAATGCTTGCCATAAAGTATCCTTTGGAGATCAGTTGTCTGGCAGTAACAAACGTCTCCATCTTGAAATGTATATACTCAACAAATTTATTTAGTGATGTTAAGTCAATGATGATGCGACATCCACCATCTTTTTTGATTTTAGTGAATATATTCGATACAAATTCCAAAGGTTCATGTTTGGTCTTTTCGATGACCCCCTTTGCAATAAGCCTCACCAGTTCAACTTGTCCCTCCCGCTTTTCTTTGTCGGAGGGAGTAAATACCCTTTGGGGCCAATGTTGAACTGGCGGCAATATCTCTGATATAAACTGGAATTTTGTGTCCACTAATGCTGTTGAGTATATACTTGTTACTCGTGACAGTACCCCATGCTTCTTTAAACGAGTGTAATCGCCCCCCTGTTAGTAGAGCACCCTTGTTCTCTATATGCTGGCAGGAACCAGACCCACCTACCTCCATGGTTATTGTCGTCTTCTCTGCTTTTTCTTGTAGGCTCTGTTTGCCTGACGTGCTAGCGATGTTGGGGGGTGGCGCATTTTCCATGGGGTCCGCTCTGGGCCCTGATCTAAAAAAGACCTTTGGGGGTAGTAATAAGCGGTCCCCGAGCTTTCACCAGTCCCTAGTTGTGGACGTCGACTGGTGGATGCCGTGGAGTGCTGCCGGTTGGGTATCGGAGGCCTTGTTCTGCTCGTTCCCGGGCCTGCCCTCATGAGGCCGAAAGATTTTGCTGCCTCCTCCATGTCCCTCAGTTTCTTATTGAGGACTTTCCCAAATAGTAGAGCGTCCGTTTCTGCTGCAGGGGTCTTGCATAACCCTGCAAATTTGGGATTGAGGGCAGTTCTTATGTTGTCCCGCCGGAGATGGTTAATCTCGAATTGTGCGTTGCACATCAGTGCTAGCACATCCTGTTGGCAGGTATCCATATCCATGTGTTGTACGGAACGAGCAAAGGCCATGATGGCTGACTTCAGGAGCCTTAGGATCCGCTGTAGTTTTAATTCCTGGTTCCGAATTTGTGGCCCCAGCTGCTTCCAAATTTGGTTATTCACACTCTTTGCCTTGAGTGCCTCACAGTTTTCTGGTGCTGTGTATTGCTCCAAGGCTTCCAAAAGGACTTACTCCTGTAAGGCCTTGTTGGAGAGGTGGTTAATGCTGGCCGCCATCTTTGGTTCCAGCGATCTTCCTGCGCGTGGGGTTGCTACATAGCGGTCCACGACACCCAGCAGCTCTTTCTGCTCCTGCACCCCTTGCATACTCCCGAACTCGTCCGCCAGCCCCTGTTCCAGACCAGCCCAGCCCTGGTCACCTGTGCTAGCCTCTAATAATGAGGGAGCAGAGGGCAGTGCACAAGACACTGTAGAGGAGGTGACTGACCTACCTCCGTGAGAACGTTCTTGTTACGTATCTCGCTGGAGTACTTGCTCCAAGAGCTGTTGAATACAGCTCAGGCGGCTGTCTCTCCTCCGTTTTGGTGTAGACATTTCCCCCTCCGACGAATCGGAAATGACCGGCCGGCTTGTTTTCCTGGTGGCTTTCCTCCCTATCCGCTGTTCATGTATTAGCAGCACTGGGCTTGGCTCGGTCACGGGGATAGCGGAGCGCTCCAAGAGCGGTCCTGCCACCTGTGGCTGCCCCCCCCCCGATATTGAACGCTCCTCTGGTGGAGTCGAACAGGGGGTAGTTCTCTTCGAGAGTCGTTTTTGGCGTGTACTCATTTTTGGTCGCACTCAAAATCTCTCTTGCGTGGATTTTTCCTCCTGTTCAGTATACTCACCTGGTGGTCCGTTTTTTAAATGCGGCTGGAGAGCCTGACTCCAGCTGCCTCCGCTGTTGCACTGCTGGCGTTAATGCCGCGCCTGCGCACTGAGCGGGTTCTTCACATAGTCACTCACGTGACTCCGAAGTAAAATTCCCCGTTTTCTCTATCCCGCCTTGATCTTTCTGTCTCGGGGGACAGACTATCAATTGACATCCACGTTAACCTATTACCTGATAATATGTATTTTACATACCCATACCTTGAGAATGCAAAACAAAGAATTTCACTGTGACTTGTCACCAGTGACAATAAAGTATTAATTCATTCATTCATTGTAGTTGATGCGGGTACTACAATAGCATTTAAAATATTTTTTTCCAATGATAAACATTATTCAGAATAATAAAGAATATATACACACCAAGGGCTGTGCAAAACTTTTTCTCAGCGTCTATACATTAATTTGTTAGTGTTATGTTCGGTTGTGTTCACAAAGTATCCTTATATCAAGGACCCTTGCCTCCCATCTGTCCCCCTGGGGTGATATCCCTTCCCTTGGTTAAGGGGTATCAATGACCAGCAATGGAAGGACCCTGGACCATGGTTCTCCGCAAGATGGTTGGCTGAACCAAACTTGAGTGAGTCTCTCCTGCAGTCTGGAATGGGCTAGTTGGCAACATTCCATGACGGACATCATGCTGTACAGAGAGGTCAACAAGTTCAGGGTAGACCAAAGGGCATCTTTAACCGAGTTGATGACCTTCCAGCAACATTTGATGTCCATCTCCGAATTTGTCACTGGGAACAGCACGTAAAACTGAGTACGGAGCTGTTCAGAATAAACAATGTCAAGGACCCTTTCATCATTATCCAGACTCTCTTCACAAATCCACACTGCGAACGGCACTGGCAGTAAGATTCCGATTGTCACTCAATCCATCTATGAACCCCAGATGAACTGGACAGTGGCCTGGGTGATTGCTGAGGCAGACGGGCACGGAATGTGCTACACTTGTGCCCAGTACAAAAACCCCAACAGCAACACAAGCTTGATGACCAAATTAATTCCCGTTATTGAGAGGGAACGCTGCTTCCACCACCACAATTTTTTTCCGACCTTAGCTATTAGCTCCAGCCAATTCTTGTCACATGCCTCGGTCCCTCCAGAATCATATCCTCGGCACCTTCAACAAGTAAGACTTGATGGTGAAGGAGATGGTACATCAGTCAGGCCAGTTGCCGAGGAACAAGACCTCGCTTTTCCTGCGGTTAACTTTGGATCCTGTTGCCGACTTGAAGTGGGCGCATGTGTGCATGTGCGGGGCTTTTCTAGAGTGTGCGCATGTGCAGAGATTTCGGGCGGGAAAGAATCAGCCATGGTTGCCAGACGTTTCTGTTATATAGTTTGAAGAAATAAGTTGCTTAAAGCTTAAATAAAGTTAAGTAAATTACGAGTAGTGTAAAGTTTCATTTGCCTCACAACTTAAGCGACTTAATTTTAAGAAGTCAAGCCGTCTGACATTGGGATGCAGAAACTATTGAAACCACAACGCTTGGATCTGGTCTCAACTCGCCTGCTGCTGCAAAGAATTGGAAGCACTGGTTTCTATATTAAATAACTTCTTTGATGGCAATGATGCACCAGACAGACTCAAGACATTAATAAGCTCTGTCTCTTCTAGAAACATAGAAACATAGAAACATAGAAATTAGGTGCAGGAGTAGGCCATTCGGCCCTTCGAGCCTGCACCGCCATTCAATATGATCATGGCTGATCATCCAACTCAGTATCCCGTACCTGCCTTCTCTCCATACCCCCTGATCCCCGTATGCATTAGAATCCCTGATTCTAATGCATACGATTACATAGAGGAATGTACAACTTATGACTCTGCTATTGATGTACTAAGCTCATTAAGACACCCAACCTGACATTCACTCGACACTTCCTTGCTACTCGGAAACAAAAACCTGATGAGTCACGATGAGTTTTTACAAGAACTTCAAAGACTTAGTAAAGGCTGTGCCTTTAAAGCAGTTACAGCTGATCAATATCGACAGGAACTTATTTGAGACTCTTTTATCAATGGTTTGGCATCACCTTTAATGCGACAGAGACTATTAGAAAACAAAACCTTGTCAGCTTACAATCAAGCTTACTCATTAGACTTGGCTCAGAAAAATTCAGATGTTTATGGCTCATCTAATGTGTATTCTGCTGCAACTACTACAAAAGAATCTCACCCATGTACTAATATGGAGCAAGCTGAAACAATTTCTACTGATAAAGGTGCCCTTGCTGCAGCATATAATTATTCAAAAAGAAAGTATTACTTTTGCAGGGATAATATTCATAAGAGAGAGAGAAATGCCCTGCTCGAGGCAACTTGTAATAGTTATGACAAGAAGGGGCATTATGCAAGTCCAAAGCAACTACTAAAATGGTGACTGCTGCCTTCTTTATGTGCAATTACAGCTGCATTTCCTCAGAGTTGTCTCATGCAGCTACAAAGGTATCCATCAATGGCCATACACTTAATGTACTACTTGATTCTGGCAGTTCAAAAAGTTTTATAAGTGAACAAGTGGCTTGATCTTTTTATTTATTGATTTATTTATTTTATTTATTAGAAGAACAATAAATTACAGTAGTACAAGCCACATATATCTTATTACATTTGTTGTACCCCTTCATTTTTTGGGCTTTGAGAAAGATAGAAATAAACAAAGTAAAGAAAGTCAGAGAGAGTCGTGATAGTGTGAGAAAGTGTTGAAAAAAAAAAGCCCATTAGAGAAAGAGTTAGGGAGAAAGTTAATAAAAAGACCCTAGAAAAGAAAGAAAGAAAGAGAAACAATTGCTCTATTGTGAAAAACCGTGTAATAAGGGATATACCAACTTCATATTTTTCATTCCCATTACCAGATCCTGGCACCATTTATTTTTTAAATTACTGTTGAACCTTATACTTGTAGTAAGTCAATAAATGTAGACCATTTCTTTTGGAAGTGGTCTGATTTGCCTGCAAGGAGGAGTCTCATGTCTTGACTAAATCTAACTACAATTCATTCAAATAGAGAAATCTCAATGGCTCTGACATCTCTCAATACTCAAATTATTGGATCTTGTATTGTAGACTTTATTCTGAACAAAACTAGCTATAAATCTGTATGTCATGGTATTTTGAAAAATATGTGCACTGATATATTTCTAGGTCAGGATATTCAGAAACTGCACAGATTACTTCAAATAATGTATGAAGGAACTATGCCTGATCTTGTATTGTCAAAGCCACCAGTATTGTGTGTTTTTTTCTGCTGCATCTGTTGAATGTCTTTCATTATTCACTAATTTATCCTCTAAGTGCAAGCCAATTGCTACAAAATCAAGACATTTTAGTAAAGATGATAACTTTACCAACACAGAAGTAACTAATCTTTTACAAATAGGTATCATAGAACCCAGCTCTTCCCCTTGGAGGGCACAAGTTGTCATGGTTAAGGACCCCTTGGAGAGACATAGAAAGAGACTCTGCATTGATTACTCTCTAACTATAAACCAGTTCACAGTGCTTGATGCATATCCATTACCTCGTATAGAAGAGATTATCAATACATTAGCTAAGTATAAGATATTCTCTACTTTTGACTTAAAAGGTCTTACTACCAAATTCATTTGAAGGAATCAGAGAAGAAATACACTGAGTTTGAAGCAAATGGGAAATTATACGACTACTGCAGAGTTCATTTTGGTGTAACTAATGGCGTGGTTGTTCTTCAGAGAGAGATGGACACACTTGTTGAACAGTAAAACCTTCAAGATACTTTCCCTTATTTTGATAATATAACTATTGCAGGAAAAGACCAAGCTGAACATGATGAAAATGTACAACAGTTTTTAGAAAAAATCTAACATTAAATGAGGCTAAGTCAATAACATCAGTGTCATCAATTAATATTCTTGGTTATTGGGTTGGAAATCAAACCTGATCCAGAAAGACTCTGGCCACTCAAAGAGATACCTGCTCCAGCCACATTAAACTCTCTACGAAGGGTTCTTGGAAAGTTTGCATATTATGCTAAATGGATACCAATTTTTTCTGACAAAATTCAACCTTTGATTAGATCTTTCCCCCTTGACTCTACAGCAATTGGTGCCTTTTCTTCTTTAAAGAAACAATTAGAATCTGCGACATTACACGCCATAGATGAGGATCTCCCCTTTGTTGTTGAATGTGATGCCTCTGATTTAGCAGTATCAGCTACATTAAATCAAGGAGGATGACCGGTGGCTTTCATGTCTCGTACTCTCCAAGGTAGAGAATTGCACTACCCACCCGTCGAAAAGGAAGCTACAGCAATTATTGAAGCAGTGAGAAAATTGAGTCATTTCCTTGCTCGCCAGCACTTCACCTAGATAACAGGTCAGCGTTCAGTAGCTTTTATGCTGGATAATCGGAAACGAACAAAGATTAAAAACAGTAAAAATCATGAATGGAGGATTGAATTATCTGCATATAGTTATTCAATTGAATACTGCCCTGGTAAGGATAATGTTGCTCCGGATACATTAACTCGAGCATTTTGTGCCTCTCTTCATTCTTCTGCACTCACTGATCTTCACAATGGGCTGTGTCATCCTGGAGTCACTCGTTTGTTACACTATGTTCGTTCCAAAAACTTATCTTTCTCTACAGAAGATGTGAAGATGACGTGTGCTTCATGTAGAATATGTGCTGAATTAAAACCAAGGTTCTTCCGTCCTGAAAAAGGAAGATTGATCAAAGCTACTTAACCTATGGAACGCTTGAGTATTGACTTCAAAGGGCCTTTACCATCCTCCTCTCGAAATATTTATATACTTACCTTAGTTAATGAGCATTCGAGGTTTCCATTTGCTTTTCCTTGTCCAAAGATGTCAGCTGCTACGGTTATCAAATGTTTAGATCAACTGTTTTCATTCTGTGAATTTCCAAGTTACGTACATTCTGATAGGAGCACCTCATTCATGTCAAAAGATTTAAAAGACTACCTTTCTAAAAAAGGAATTGCAACAAGTGAAGCAACACCATATCATCCCATTGGAAATGGTCAGGTTGAGAGGTACAGGTGCACAACCTTTTATCCGAAAGCCTTGGGACCAGACACTTTTCGTAATTCAGAATTTGTCGGTCTTCGGAATGGAAATTTTTTAGCGTAGATTTTAATG
Source organism: Leucoraja erinaceus (assembly GCF_028641065.1). Taxonomy (NCBI): domain Eukaryota; kingdom Metazoa; phylum Chordata; class Chondrichthyes; order Rajiformes; family Rajidae; genus Leucoraja; species Leucoraja erinaceus. Next base: position 9,793,874 of record NC_073402.1, on the reverse strand, counting down.
GCTGGCTCAGTGGTAGAGTGTTCGGCTCATATCCGCAAGGTTGCGAGTTTGCGCCTTGATCCAGGCAGTTACTCGGTCGCGAGTTTGAGTCTTCAATGTCGTTTTTTCTTGCAGAATAAATGTTTGTATGAAATGCAGTGTAGGAGAGGTGTACTGACTGTGTGGGCAGAACTTTGGAAGTGATTGCCCACCAGTCTAAAAAGCCGCTGTGTCTCCCTGTCCCTGGGATAGCAGGGGGCGATCAAACAGCACAATACCCCCCTCCCCCTCCAACTCCAGAGGAATCCGCTCCCCGATGGGCCGCTACGGCGACAAGTGACACTTTACCCACAGCCCGAGCTGCGCCACCCCAAGAACACCTTGCACACCATCAACTTCTGCCCCTACGTGTTCCTCTGGAGTTGGAGCGGGGCTGGGCTGGAGTTGCTGCTGGCTGTGGGTCTCTGGGATCTCCGTGCTTGCAGTGGGCCTGGGGGTCGCTGTCCCGTTGGTCCTGACGTCTCCGGCCACCCCCCTGGACTGGAGCTGAGACTGGGAACTGTACTGCCCTTGCCCCCTCCCTCTGCAACTGCAAACAACCCCACTCTCCTGCAAGGGCGGTACAGTTCCCGGAGGATAGCAGGTGGCCGGAGACGTCAGGACCAACAGGAACCCGCTCCCCGATGGACCCCTACGACGCCCCGAGCTGCGCCCCGTCATCCGCAACCCAGGTTCCTCTGTAGTTGGAGCGGGGCTGGGCTGGGCTGCTGTTGGCTGTGGGTCTCTGGGTTCTCCGTGCTTGCGGTGGCTTGGTGGTCGACGTCCAATTGGTCCTGACGTCTCCGGTGACTGCACTAACCTGCAGCCATCGCCGACTTGAAGACAGTACAAAGCCCCCGCGCCGGTGCAATGAGCGGGGAGCTGGAGAGGGGAGGGAAGGGGTCACACACATGGCCGGGAAGCAGAGGGGTGTAGGTGGGGTGAAACTGAATGGAGCGACAATCTACTGCTACCTGCCCGCTGAGTTAAAAAGTTCCCACGGTAGACTCACGATACACAGTGTATCGTGAGTCTACCATGGGAACTTTTTAACTCAGCGGGCAGGTAGCAGCATATTGTCAATTATTAACCCTCCCGCGCAATATACCCTCACCTTCTCTTTTATGAATGGGGATTTAGTTCCCCTTTCTTCGAGGACGGACCGGAGGTTCCGCTGTCACCTCTGCGGGCCGCCCTCGGTGAACGTTTTCAAGGACCTTTCTTCAAGGACCGAAAAAATGTCGCTATTCGGAGGTTTTCGTTATTTGGATCTTCGGATTAAAGGTTGTGCACCTGTATAACGGAATCATTTGGAAAGCAGTGAAACTGGCTTTAAAGTCAATTGATATACCAGATCAGCAGTGGGAATGTGTTCTACCAGATGCATTACATTCCATCAGATCTCTACTGTCAACTGCTACCAATACTACACCACATGAGCGGTTCTTTAACGTCAAACGGCATTATTCTAGTGGTACTTCTCTTCCATCATGGTTAACGAGCCCTGGGCCTGTGTTGCTTCGTCGTTATGTCCGATCAAATAAGGATGAGCCTTTTGTTGACGAAGTTGAACTGACTTATGTTAACCCTTCTTATGCAATTATCAAATATCAGGATGGATGTCAGTCACCTGTCTCACTTCGTGACCTTGCACTATGTCCGTCTTCTCCATCAGCTCCGTCACTCCTTGATAACACTAATCAAGAACTTCCTCCAACACTCCCATCACCCCCTATGGAAACTTCTATTAGAAATTCCAAAATTGTAAATCTAAATAACAATATGAGTGATGTTGGTGACCAAGCAATATATGTACCACCAGCTATTGAAGAATCATTATCTCCTGAAGCTCCAGTGCTGCAACGGTCATCAAGATGTACTAAACCTCCTGACCATCTCAACATAAATAGGAGGCGAGAATGAAGTGGCCGCATGTGCGCATGTTCGGGGCTTTTCCAGAGTGTGCGCATGTGCGGAGATTTCAGGCGGGAAAGGCCGGCGGAATCAGCCATGTTTGCCAGATGTTTCTGAGTTTATGTATTAAAGAAATAAGTTGCTTAAAGCTTAAATAAAGTTAAGTAAATTACGAGTAGTGTGAAATTTAATTTGCCTCACAACACGACTCAAACTGGTCACAAATGCTGAACAATCTGCAGCCCGACCATGGGTCCTAATAGAAGGCGGAGACATCGTCCATATACAAGGATCTGGGTGCCCCGAATGTCTGGCAATGTCACCCCTCTTATGCTCTTAGACTCTCTTCCTTCCTCATGGAATTGACAAATGGTCCCATGCAGCACACAAACAAGGCAGGGTTTCGTGAGCAACCCTGCCTGACTCCAGACCTGATGAGGAAGCTATCCGATTCCCACCTGTTGATTTGGACAGCACTACAGATTACAGTGTAGAACAGTTGGATCCAGTTCCTGATTCTCTCCTCAAAGCCCACATGGATTGTGTACATCTACGATATTCTGTCGAAGGCCTTCAGGTCCCTCTGACCTGCACGTAGGCAATGGCATCCCTGAGCAGTGCCAGGAACAGTACACATTTAACGATGGCCTTGGACAGCATCTTATAATCCATGTTGTTTAAGAAGGAACTGCAGATGCTTGAAAATCGAAGGTACACAAAAAAGCTGGAGAAACTCAGCGGGTGCAGCAGCATCTATGGAGCGAAGGAAAAAGGCAACATTTCGGCCTGAAATGTTGCCTTCCCTCAGTGGAACAGGCCGAGGATGGTGTTTGACCGTTGGCTGAGAAGGTGGAAGAAGGCTGCAGCAGGGAGAGACGCCCAACTGTTGTGGAGCCCATATCATTGGACCCGGGACTGGCAGTGAATGTTGTCAGGTTAAAGAGGGAATCTCTCACCATATGACAGTCCCTCCATCCCGGGAATTAACCTTGTAAACGTACGCTGCACTCCCTTCCTCAAATTAGAGGACCAAAACTGCACACAATACTCCAGGTGTGGTCTCACAAGGGTCCTGTACAACTGCATGAGGACCTCATTGCTCCTATACTCAAATCCTCTTGCTATGAAGGCCAGAATACTCTGTGGAATGTCCACAGAAGGCCAATTCACTGGATATTTTAAAGAGAAAGTTAGATATAGCTCTTGGGGCTAATAGAATCAACGGATATGGGGAGAAAGCAGGAATATGGTACTGATTTTGGATGATCAGCCATGATCATGTTGAATGGTGGTGCTGGCTTGAAGAGCTGAATGGCCTACTCCTGCACTTATTTTCTATGTTTCTATGTTTCTACGTTTGTATTTCTATGTTTCTATGTTTCTATGTTTCTATGTTTCTATGTTTCCTGTGCTGTTCTGTTCCAGGTTGTATCTTTATGCGTGGATGTTCCTCTGACCTCAAACTATGTTTCTGTCCTGTGTCTATGTCAATGTTTTGGAACCAACAGATACTGATCCTCCCTTCATCATTGCGAGAGAGGGAGAATGTCAGAGCCGATTTTGCGGTAAAGCCCCAACACCCTTCCTAATTGTCCAATCAAGACATCAAAAGTCAAGATTCAACTGTCAACAGTGTTTATCAAAAGTATCAAAATGGAAAAACAAGTGTCTGACTTGCTGCAGTCTAACCTTTCTGTAAACACAGTATTGAATCGATCACATAATAAAGAAAGAAAAAGTTCAATAAAATTCTCCTTGGTTTCTTCCCATCAGTGTGCCAGGGATTCATAAAGGGGCTTCACGATTCCACAACCTGCATAGTCCCTCTTTAGCTGTTCAATATTCTCTGGGGTCATGAAGAGAAAGTCTATCCAAGACCGAGCTCAGCAGTCTGGTCTCGACTGGGTGAACATCTGCCTGCAGTGTTGCTGAAAGCGCCGCACACCTATGCATCTTTGACAGTCTCCATCAGGAGTTTGGAGGTGCTGTCCAGTCTGCTGTCTGCACTGTTGGAATGTCCTGCTGCATCACTGCTGCAGTTGATGCACCGACCGCCCAGCACATCACCAGCAGTGGTGGGAGGTGGTGGAGAACGGGCAGCCGCTCACTATGCACGGGCGAGGGTTGTACACATTGAACAGCCAGAGTGGACAGTTATGGTACATTACATCCACCATGAGCAGATGACTCCCAACCACCTCTCTAACTTCAGTGATGGCAAAGTTCCCTCCCCACAGCAAGATCCCCAGGCCGGAATCGCAGCTGACATTGCCCCCTGACCAAGCCAACAGTCCGTCAGGCCACCATCGCGACCACCATCGCGACACCGAGTGTGGCAGCCCACACTCCTGCAGAAAAGTCATGTCTGCCTTGACCTTGGCCATGTACTGCAAGGCATTGACACATCGCACAGTGATCGCACAGTGCTCTTCACACCTCACACATTTAAAGATGCTAGTTTTATCTCCATTGTTCTTTTGGAGTTCACACTCCTTTGTCCTGAGCCCTCGTGCTCGCAACTTTGGTGAATTGCAACACCTCATCTGGGCTCAGGTACCAAATGTTTTCTTCCTCAGTGACAGGGGTCTCCTGGTGGTGCTGGGGGAAGAACCCTCCTTGTTTCTTTCTCTATTGGAAGCTCTGGACACTCTGTTTCCCGGAACTGTGTTGCGATGGTGAGTTTACTGCTCCTGGTCTCTGCTACTGCTCTGTGTTTCACAGCTCCCAGTCTCCCAGTGCTGGTGGCTGCTGACCTCCGCAGTGCTCCCAGTCTCCCAGAACCAGGGTGCAAGAGGCATATTTATCCCCTAGCTCCTTTCCAGTTGCTTGGCTGCCATTTCCGTTCCTGACCTCTGCACATTTCATCTTCGTTTGCCTCCGTCGTCAGCTTCTCAAATTTGATTCATCCTCCGACGAAGAGAGGTTGTTGGCATCTCTATGGCAGGAAGCTTATTTGCCATTGTTGTTTTCCTACTCTATGCTTTACTGTTTGGATAGTCGTTTCACTACCGTCTGCCATGCACCTTGTTCTTTGCTGACTCCCTCTTCCATCCAGGAGAGGGGTCTGTGGATCCCAGTGAAGATCATTCAGTACTAGTTGACCTGATCCATGTCATGTTTTATTGCATACCAGAGCTGCCAAAGTGTGGGTGAAGGAGAGTGAAGCCGTCACTGGAGCTGACTGCAAGACCAACATAGTCTGTGAATGTAGCATTGTTTCCCATGTGGAATATTCCATCATTTCTGTTGCTCCCAGTACTGGACTTCATTGTGAAATGCATGTTGGAAGATTGGGAAGTGGTAAGTTGTGTGGAAAACCAGTGTTTAACTGTGTTGGACATGCATATATAGGGTAGGATGAAGTATTTTACCCATGGTGGAAATGTCCAATACCAGAAGGCAAAGATTTAAGATGAGAGGGGGTAAGTTTAAAGGAGATGTGTGGGGCAAGTTATTTTACACACTCTATGGTGGTACATGGAATTTGCTGCCAAGCAATTGGTGGAAATAGATACAACAGCAATGTTTAAAAGATATTTAGATGTGAAGTGGCAGGAGGTGCAGAGATGTGGATCATGGGAGATGCCATTAGTTTATCTTGGCAGCATGCTCGGCAAATACATTGTAGCCTGTAGGTAGGCACAAAATACTAGAGTAATTCAGCAGGTGAGGCAACATCTCTGGAGAAAAGGAATGGGCGATGTTTCGGGTCGAGACCCTTCTTCAGACTAATGTCAGGGGAGGGGGCGGGACAAATATAGAATGTAGGCGCAGATAGTAAGACTAGTGGGAGAACTGGGAAGGGGAAGGGGATGGAGAGAGAAAGCAAAGGGTATTTTCATACGGCTGCGGTGTAAACTACCCAAGCGAAATATGAGGTGCTGTTTCTCCAATTTGCCCTGGGCCTTACTGTGACAATGGAGGAGGCCCAGGACAGAAAAAGTCAGATTGGGAATGGGAGGGGGAGTTGAAGTGCTGGGCCATTGGGAGATCAGGAAGGTTAAGATAGACTGAGCTGAGGTGTTCAGTGAAATGATCACCGAGCCTGCGCTTGGTTTCGCCGATGTAGGGAAGGTGATACCTGGAAGTAAAGGGACAGTACATGGGGCGGGGAAAGTACATGGGGAGGGGTGGTTTGAGTGGGAAGGTACGAGATGACTAGGGGGTTTCGGAGGGAATGGTCTCTGTGGAAGTCATAAACATGTGGAGATGTGAAGATGTGGCCAGTAGTGGGATCCCGTTGGAGGTGGCGAAAATGTTGGAGGATTATATGCTGTATGCGACGGCTGATGGGGTAAAAGGTGGGGACAAGGGGGGACTCTGTTATTGAAATGAATAGGGGGAGGGGGAGTAAGAGCAGAGCTGCGGGATATCGAGGAGACCGTAGTGAGTGTCTCATCCATAATGGAAGAAGGGAACCCCCTTTCTCTAAAAAACGAGGGCATATCCGATGCCTTAGTATGGAACACTTCATCCTGGGTGCAGATGAGGCGTAAACAGAGGAATTGGGAGTAGGGGATAGAATCTTTACAGGAAGCAGGGTGGGAACAAGTGTAGTCAAGGTAGTCAGTAGGTTTGTAGTAGATGTTGGTCAATAGTCTGTTTCCTGTGATGGAGGTGGTGAGATCTAGAAACGGTATGGAGATGTCGGAGATGGTGAATGTGAGTGCAGGTTGGAAATTATTGGTGAAGTTGATGAAGTTGTGGGCTGCAGGGCCTATTCCTGTGCTGTTCTGTTCCAATGAAAAGAGACACAAAATGCTAGAGTAACTCAATGGAACAGGCAGCATCTCTGGACAGAAGGAATGGATGATGTTTCACATCAAGACCCTTTATCAGACTCCAGTCAGAGATGCTGCCAGTCACTGTTCTTCAGTGTAAACCACATCTGCAGTTCCAGGTTCTGTGTGTGTGAGCATTCCTCTGGCTTCAGACATAATTTCTGTCTTAATCCAGTGTCATGTTTTTGGAACTAATTGATGTGACACTGACTACCTGCCTTGTTAATGTTGCAACAGAGAATGTCAACGAGCCGGTTTTATGATAAAGTTCACCCATCCCTGATGTGACACACGGCTCAGTACTCCACCCAGCCTAACATACCCACAGCCATGGCTGAAAAACAAAGCTCCTGTTACAGACATTCTGCATGTGGTCCTGGGAACAATGACATTAATGGGGAGCTTATTCCCTCTCATTCAGTGGAAACAACTTTCCCATAAACATAATCAAGACATCAAGAGTCAAGATTGTTTACTTGTCATATAACTGAAACGGAACAACAAAATTCTGACTTGCAGCAGCATAACTTTTCTGTAAACACAGTGTGAAGGTTTTTGTCGGAGGCAAGGCTCTGTTGTGACTAGCACAAGAAGACACGTTCACCACCGAGTTAAAGAGCATCTTTATTCAGCAATCACTGCTTTTTATAATTAAAGGTCACCTGGCCTCAGGCTTGAGGCTCAGGCACGAGTTTCCACTTTAGATTACACAATCTAATTACTTGACCACAGACATGGGGAGAGATGGGAAGATGTGGCGAGTGGTGAGGTCACGTTGGAGGTGGCGAAACTGATGGAGGATTACTTGTTGTATGTGACGGCTGGTGGGGTGAAAGGTGAGGACTAGGGGGACTCTGCCCTTGTTGCAAGTGGGGGGATGGAGATGGGGAGGGGGAGAGAGAGCAGTGTTGCAGGGTATGGAAGAAACCCTGGTGGGAGCCTCATCTATGGTGGAGGAGGGGAACACAATACACAATACACAATACACAATACAATTTATTTGTCATTTGGACCCCGTTGAGGTCCAAATGACAAATACCCGAGACACAACACAATTTACACAAACATCCATCACATCGCTGTGATGGAAGGCAAAAAAACTTCTCTCTCCACTGCACTCCCCCCCGATGTCAGAGTCAAAGTCAAAGCCCCTGGCTGGCGATGGTGATTTTCCCGCGGTCATTAAAGCCACGCCGGGTGATGCAAGGTCGCGCACCGGGTCCTGTTCCCTGAAGAATGAGGACAGTTCAGATACCGTGGTGTGGAATACCTCATCCTGGGAGCAGATGCGGCGTAGACGGAGGAATTGGGAGTAGGGGATGGAGTCCTTACAGGAAGCAGGGTGGAAGGAAGTGTAGTCCAGATAGCCATGGGAGTCAGTGGGTTTATTTGTCTAACTTCGATTTTCCAGCATCTGCAGTTCCTTCTTGAAAATGGTTTCTCACCTTTCGTTTTTCGTGGGAACCTGAAGATAGGTCGGGTCGGTTACATTGGCATTGAGCAAATTATAGCGGAGCAGTACAGAGAACAGGACACTGCCACGACAGAAGCTGGTTACGGGAATGTCGCTGAAGATTACCCATCAGCTACTACGGCTTTTTCACGGAGTTGTCCATCTTGCTACACTCTAACATCTTTGTGTGTGACTTCAGTTGGAGGTACACCAACAGGATTGGTGTCTCACCACGGCAGTGGAAATATAATAATCCAGCCAGTGGTGAGAACAGGATAAGCAAGGGTAAAGAGCTCCCTCTTGTGTTGTAAGCCGGTAACGCTCTCGGTGAGCTGTGCAGAAACTTGAGGACAAACTGATCAGTCAGATACTTATGTCAGAGCGACACCTGGAGCCGCTTTGTTCTTCATCAACTCTGAGGAGGAGACACCTTCTCCCAGTGGTCGCTCCATCATTATGTTGAGGCCTGCCAGGGGTGGTGGCGGAAACAGATACCACATAAATAGTCCCCCTGGTAGGCACTGAGTCTTTTTTTTTAATCAAATTGAACTTTATCCAGAATAAAACATGCATACAAAACAAGAACTTTGCTAAAGTTCTTCCGTCATTCTCAGTCTATACATACATTCATTTGTGCAATATCGTAGTTTTCACAAATATTTTACCCAGCATCCTTGCCATTCATGTGGCCCTCTGGGGAAATATCCTTTCCTACATTTGAGGGGCGTCTCCACCACACCCTGCCCCCCAATGAGCAGCAGCGGTAGGACCCTAGACTGTGATCCACCCCCACAGAGCCTTGCAGTTGGCTACCAGGCTTCAATACTCACTGTGTCAATCTCCAACAAGCCGGCCTCACCTCAGGTGGGTCCATTTCCCTGGGCACAAGCTGCTGTAATTTATATTCTGCTGAACCCAGTCACAGGCAATCGCAGGAAGGAACTGTGGAGGTGGAGCAAACTCTGCTGCCATCCAATACTCAAATCCGTAATGGTCAGAGAGGGAGAGGCACACACTCATGTATTGGATTCTTGCCATGTGGTTGTGGTCAGGACCTCTGACAGCTGATTCATAGAAACATAGAAACATAGAAATTAGGTGCAGGAGTAGGCCATTCGGCCCTTCGAGCCTGCACAGCCATTCAATATGTTCATGGCTGATCATCCAACTCAGTATCCCGTACCTGCCTTCTCTCCATACCCCCTGATCCCCTTAGCCATAAGGGCCACATCTAAATCCCTCTTAAATATAGCCAATGAACTGGCCTCAACTACCCTCTGTGGCAGAGAGTTCCAGAGATTCACCACTCTGTGTGAAAAAAGTTCTTCTCATCTCGGTTTTAAAGGATTTCCCCTTTTTCCTTAAGCTGTGACCCCTTGTCCTGGACTTCCCTAACATCGGGAACAATCTTCCTGCATCTAGCCTGTCCAACCCCTTAAGAATTTTCTATAAGATCCCCTCTCAATCTTCTAAATTCTAGAGAGTATAAACCAAGTCTATCCAGTCTTTCTTCATAAGACAGTCCTGACATCCCAGGAATCAGTCTGGTGAACCGTCTCTGCACTCCCTCTATGGCAATAATGTCCTTCCTCAGATTTGGAGACCAAAACTGTACGCAATACTCCAGGTGTGGTCTCGTCAAGACCCTGTACAACTGCAGTAGAACCTACCTGCTCCTATACTCAAATCCTTTTGCAATGAAAGCTAACATACCATTCGCTTTCTTTACTGCCTGCTGCACCTGCATGCCTACCTTCAATGACTGGTGTACCATGACACCCAGGTCTCGCTGCATCTCTCCCTTTCCCAATCGGCCACCATTTAGATAATAGTCTGCTTTCCCGTTTTTGCCACCAAAATGGATAACCTCACATTTATCCACATTATACTGCATCTGCCAAACATTTGCCCACTCACCCAGCCTATCCAAGTCACCTTGCAGTCTCCTATTCCTGGAATACATGCTAAACGTTTGGGTACTGCCTGGACTCACCCCTGGGAACGTGGCCGATCAGGGAATGAGTGGGTACAACTCAGACTCGGAGCCATATAGCACAGGAACAGGCATTTAGACTCAACTTGTCTATGCCGACCAAAATGCCCCATCTACATTAGTCCCAGCTGACCAGATTTGGCACATATCCCACTGAATCTTTCTTATTCATGTTCCTGGCCAAAGTCCCACTCAATGCTGTGTGGAAAGAGTTGCCCATTAGGTTCTCTTAAATCCTTCCTCTCTCAACTAAAACCCATGATTCTTGATTACACTACTCTGGCTAAAAGACTCTGTGCATTCTCCTCACACATTCCCCTCGTGATTTTATACACCTCTATAAAATCACCCTTCAATCTCCTATGCAGGACAAATGATGAAGCCGAGTTTTAGTTAAAAATATAAGAAGATATTAAATTGGTTTCTGGGCTAGCTTACAGCTTATATTTAGTGTCAAGTTAGGCTTGCCTTAGGTTGTGGGTGTGGGAGATAATAAATCCTATAACATTGTCTCCCAAGTGACAGGCAGAGAGAGAAGCAGCTAAAGATATCTTTGAAGTAGAGATCAAATAACCAATGTTTATGGGGGAGCAGGCAATAAAGGAAGAGAGAAATAAACAGTTGCATCTTTGTAAACAAGTGACCTATGTTTATGAGGGACCAAATGACAGAGGAAGCAGCGAACAGAGCAAGGGTGGTCTATTTGGAGATAAGGCAAATGGCCAATGTTTTTAGTATATCTTGTACCATGTAAAAAAAGGGTTTGATGTGATGCATTTTGTGGAAACCTTTTCCAGTACTTCTGACCATGACTAATGTCTGTGGAATGTGATAAGGGGACAAAAAACCTATTTAAAGCAATGTAATTCTGTTGTTCAGGGAAGGTGACTGAGGACAGTCAAGTGTCTGTGTTGGTCACTTGACTGGAGTTCTCCCTCCCTTCCATCGGCCGATGTTAAGTAAAGTTTTGAACTGGTCTACCAAACCGTTTGTGTGGTGTCTGTTTATTAAGAAGCGAACCTGGTTTAGTAGTTAAGATAAGTAGCTTTTTCATTGGCGTAGTTATGCAGGCCTCGCTGGGACCACATCAACGGCTGACTGTGCAAGAGGTTGCGGAGGTTGCCGGGATTGGAAGGGAGATAACTGAGCTCTATCGGCCCCCTTGTAAGACCGACTCCCTAGAAACTCCCGGGAACGTCTGTGATCCTTCATCAGAGGTTGACTTGGTTCCCTGCCGAGGTTCTTCGAAACAGACAAAGGTAAGACCAGTTGGGCTTTATATGGGTTTTTTTTTAAAAAGAAGACAGGATTGTGTATGTATTTTTAAGACGGAATTGTGTATATTTTTAAGAAGGACTTGAGCGGTTTCTCTTTCTCTTTTTCTCTCTCTGTCTATCTCTCTTTGTTTTCTCTTTTTCTCTCTCTACTAAGGGCTCATCGGCCTCGTTGAGACATCCGTGATTTGTCGGGTTGAGATACGGGGGTTGAGGTGTGTGTCTGGCTTATTGAGACATCCGAAGAATTGTCGGGTTGAGAAATAAGTGACGTTGTATATTAAAGAATTAAGAAGTCTGCTAGGTTGAGAAACGGGGGTCCCGGTTCGCGGGTCTGCTTCGTTGAGACACCTGGGGCTTATTTTAAGAGTTAAGACGTCTGCCAGGTTGAGAAACGGGGGTCTTGGTTAGCAAGTCGGCTTCGTTGAGACACTTGGGTCGTATATTAAAGAGTTAAAAAAGGTCAGCCAAATTGAGAAACTGGGGTCTCGGGTAGCGAGTCGGCCTGGTTGATATATTTGGAACAATTCGGAATTAAAAAGTCAGCCAAGTTGAGAAACTGGGGTCTCATTTAGTGGGTCGGCCTGGTTGATATATTTGGAACGATTCGGAATTAAGAAGTCTGTTTTTTCTCTCTCTTTCTTTCTATCTATCTATGGGGAATGCTCTGGAAACCAGTCCTATATATGTGTTATTTGAATCCTATGTATAATAAGAAATTTAGAATGTTAAGTTACAAGTTGACCAAACGGTTACGGGATGAAGCCTGGCCAGTAGGGGGCACATGGAATGTTGAGACAATTAAATAAGCAGAGGTGTTGATATGGGAAAGGAAGACAGGAACCCACTAGAAAGCCGATTTAAAATAGACTTTAATTTACAGCAATTGAACACTAAATTCCTTCCATTTGGCCTATAAATTTGATGTAAATGAGATTTACAAATCATGTTTTATTGTGAATTATTTGTGAATATAATTTGGACACTTAGGCTATTTAAAAATGTTAATCATTTATTAAGAAATAGATATATGTTTAGATCTAGTAATTAAAGTTTGAAATTAGCTACAATTGGGTAACTAACTAATTATATGTTTTAAATTCAGGTCATCCAAGTAAGATTATTTTATATTTGTGTCAGAATGGTTCAATCTATGATAACTGAAAATTTCATTCAGTTCTCTTAATTTTTAAGAAGGTTATGGGCTTTTGACGGTCCATGATCACAGTTTTTTTGTTATGTCCATAGAAAATCAATAGGGAACAAGATGCTAATTTCCGAGTATGAAAATGGCCATAATTTTTTTTATTACTTGAGATATGAAAGTGAATTAGGTGTCAAATTAAACTTATTGTTATGCTTTATCTGATGGGATAAATTGCAGATTTGATTTTTTTTTTTAAATCTCACAGTTTGGTAAATTGCTAGATAGTTAAGAAACAAGGATAGCACTAGGAAAGGATGGAAATTACTGCAACTAGAATGCCAGTGGGCAGAGGAACAAGAGAATAGAATTAAAAGACAGACAGGAGGTGAGAAATAGGTGATGGTTCGAAAGAATAAACCCAGTACTGGTAAATCCTCTGGAGGAGACTTCATGTCTGGCACGACGACCCTATTTGGTAATGAAGATGAGGCGTTAGATAATCTTGGGAGATGTCCACCAGTAGCAATGACATCTTTACCTGGGACAGTTCTGTCAGTAACATCCCTATAACTTGAAGTTCTGACCTTACAAAGCTCTCCAGGAGTGGGAGCAGGGTAATGCCTTTCTGGGTGTAATTTGTTAAGGCATTGATGCTACCAGAACAGCTGATCATTATTAAATGTACTGTACACATTGGTGCTGGGGACTCTATAGCAAAAGGTAATGAATTTGATGATAGTGTATCCAAACAGGCAGCCTGTACATCCAAATGCATAGTGACAGCAGCTAAACAGATGCTAGCAAATAGAACGGTCCTGCCAAACATGAGGGAGGTATGTACATTACAGAGGGACGCCTCTTGTATATAATAATAACTATGGAAACAAGTGGGCTGTGTCATTGATTCAGCACACCCCGCTTGGACAAGTTGGTGTATACGATACATTTTTACCCGTCTTACCCATGCTGGTGAGGAGGGAATGATAGGATAACAAAGGAAATGTGGTGGCACTGCATATTAGGAATGGCAACTTTATTCATTTGCATGGGGTTGCCGACCTGTGTAAAAAGTTACATGCTTGAGTTGTTTTACTGTTCATGTTTTAAACTATCTGTTATGTTTAAACTATTTAAATAGTTGTTATTTGAATATATTTGATTCCTTTTTAATGCCTTTGGCAACAAAAAGCCTTCAAAATGTCATTGAGGGTGAGTCTGTAGAACACTCTGCCTGGCAATTCCTGCAGTAGGTAGGTTGTTCAACCTTGTGAGAGACTACTCAGTCTGTCCTGGGGTTCTGGTAAAAGTAAGTCTGGATGGATAACGTCTCTCGGTAGTGAGTCTCAGTTGTAGGCAAGGTCCAAGATGAACAAATTTGGTTATCTCTATGTCGAAGGTAACAGATTAAGAATGATGAGAATGACTTGGATTGGAATTGCTCCTACTTTAGCAACACGTTGTATTTGTTAAACTATTAAATAGAGGATTGATTTTGGTGATACCAGTACTATATTCAAGAACAAGTGGTTGGGAGATGTTTACACAATATGTATTGGGAATATGACAACATGTTTGAAGGGACTAACTGAGAAGTATTACATATAAGCAAAATAAGTAAAAAAGATGAGAAGGAAGGGATATTGAATGATTTTGTGGTTTAAAAAAATAAATTTAAAATCAGGAGAAAATAAAGGAAGAGGCTTATAGTATTGCTAGGAATAGCAGTAGGCCTAAAATTGTGTGTTTTAGAACAATCAAATGAGAACTAAGAAATTAATTAAAAAAAAAAAAAGAAAAAGGGAAAGTAAATTACAAAGAGATGTCTATGAAGATGAAATATTATATACTGCTGGTAAAACAATGTTTTTGTATATATACTGCTGGTAAAACAATGTTTTTGTATATGTACTGCTTGTAAAACAATGTTTTTTGTATGTGGAATGTGTGAAATTCGAAGCAATGTGCAAAGTTGTGTGTCGCTTTAAGAAGTTTGTCCTTTAAAGTTAAGAAACAGGCATGAATGGGGGGCGGAGCTATACTCGATGGATAAAATGTGTTGGCTGATTATAGATCTTTTGAACCAAGTTTAAAAAAAAAGACTCATCCCGATTAAAGTGTTAAATGAGATTGGAAATGTCAAAATTACAGAGAAAAGTAAATGTATTATTGATTACTGATTCTGAATGAGTTCTTTTGGGAAAGATTGTTTTGATATGATAACAGAGGTTGTCTTTTAAAATGTAAATGAAGCAAGATTACTGTTTTTAAGCAAACAAAAAGATGTTGCTGTAGCATGTGCTGTATGAGAGAAATGAAGGTAGATGAAAAATTGTTTTATGACTTAAAAAAGGAGGTTTGAGGGAACTCACAATGAGGGATGAAAGGTGAGAAGATAAAGTAGATTGGGGAAGAGAACATATTTGGAGAATTGAATATTTAGGTGGGGAGAGCCTCTTCGGATATAATCGGATTAAAGAATAAATTCACAGCGAAGTAAGTGTTAGGAAGGAACATGCAGGATCAAAAGGGGGACAAAAGTGCTGGTGAAACTAAGCTGGTGAACAAGATTTACAACTTTTTATTGCCCCTGGAGAGTGGGGGGAAGCCACTAACAGGCCCTGTGCAATTAACTAATTATGTATGGTCGGCAATTAACCCATGTCTTGCCAGATCTACATTCCCAGGTTGGAGGAGCTTTGCTGGGAGCCATAAAAGCTATACGATGACGGGGGTGCTGGGACAAGAAGAAATTGAAACTGTATTGAAAAGACAACCAAGTGTTGCTAACAACATGAACTGCTGTAAAGATGAAAGATCATTGTCGCTGGATACATTTGATTGACTGTGAACAGTTTGTGGAAACAAGGACGATGGGCTATTGATGCTTCCTTTATTCTGGGGTGGCCCAGCCCACATGGATTGAACTTTCTTCAGAATGGCAAACTTGCGGACTAAAAAACATTTAAAGGATGGTACACACCTCCTTTTAAACAAGGTTGAAGTCAAACATGACAAGCGCAGCAAAGATACCCTGACTACAGACAGTAAGAGGTCTGCAAAGGCCAGTTAAATCTACCTGTTTTTGCCACAACCAAGGCACTGGTGTATTTTAAGGAAACAGTATGTTGGTGACAGGGCATTGTTATGTTGCAAATGATGTGCCACACAAGAGAAGCATGAACCAGTTACACCAGCACACAGGGAAATCCAAATGAAGCCGAATAAAGGCTGAGCAATTTTTATGATCCTTTTCCTGTCCTATGGTAGTATCTTAGTGTCACGTCCGGGGGAGGTTGGTGGCCATTTAAAATGTTTGGAGGGACTTGTGGAACGATTGTCCACTATGAATTGATTGGGTTACTAGTGTACTATTAATTTGTCTGATGAGATGCTTATGGTCTTTCGTATGTACTCAGGAAGGACTGTAGTTGTTATCAAAATTTTGATAAAAGGATGGAATGATGAAGCCGAGTTTTAGTTAAAAATATAAGAAGATATTAAATTGGTTTCTGGGCTAGCTTACAGCTTATATTTAGTGTCAAGTTAGGCTTGCCTTAGGTTGTGGGTGTGGGAGATAATAAATCCTATAACATTGTCTCCCAAGTGACAGGCAGAGAGAGAAGCAGCTAAAGATATCTTTGAAGTAGAGATCAAATAACCAATGTTTATGGGGGAGCAGGCAATAAAGGAAGAGAGAAATAAACAGTTGCATCTTTGTAAACAAGTGACCTATGTTTATGAGGGACCAAATGACAGAGGAAGCAGCGAACAGAGCAAGGGTGGTCTATTTGGAGATAAGGCAAATGGCCAATGTTTTTAGTATATCTTGTACCATGTAAAAAAAGGGTTTGATGTGATGCATTTTGTGGAAACCTTTTCCAGTACTTCTGACCATGACTAATGTCTGTGGAATGTGATAAGGGGACAAAAAACCTATTTAAAGCAATGTAATTCTGTTGTTCAGGGAAGGTGACTGAGGACAGTCAAGTGTCTGTGTTGGTCACTTGACTGGAGTTCTCCCTCCCTTCCATCGGCCGATGTTAAGTAAAGTTTTGAACTGGTCTACCAAACCGTTTGTGTGGTGTCTGTTTATTAAGAAGCGAACCTGGTTTAGTAGTTAAGATAAGTAGCTTTTTCACAAACTCTGGCGAATGATGGGTGGATTCAGGCGAGGAGAGGTTTCTGTTAGGCAGGTGGTTGGTCATGGGCCAAAGATGGAAGACAAAAGGCGTGAGCTATGGATAGAAGCTGCAAATTTTATACTTAATGCCCCGACTAATGCAGGCAAGCATTCCATACGCCTCTTTACCACTCTATTTGCTTGTTTTGACACTTTCAGGAGCAATGGATTTGTTTCTCAAGATCCCTCCGTAGATCAACGCTGTTAAGGGTCTTTCTTTTAACTGTATAGTTTCCGCTTACATCCAACCTCACTAAGTACAACACCTCACCTTTGCTGGGATTAGAAAACGTCTGCCATTTCCCCGGCCATTTCTATAGCTGATTTATATCCCACTGTGTAGTTTGACAGCCTGCCTCACAGTCCGCAACTACACCAACTTTGTAGCCATCTTCAGACTTACTGTCGAGGCATCTGCTTTTATGTCCATGTCATTTGTTTACATCATAAACAACCGAGGCCCCAAATGCGAAGAACACCTTTAGTATCTCGCCTACATTCTCTGACCAATCACAAATTCCCTTCTTTATCCTAAATCATCTTGGAAGGTGGGTAAATCCCTGGCGGCTGGTCAAGTGCATCGTGGGACATTGTGGGAAGTGAGGGGAGATTTTACAGGGGTCCCGGCAGAGAGACACGATCATCTTCAGCCACAGGGGACAGAGCAGAGACTGGGGGGGGGGGGGGGGGGGGTGGATAAAGTTGTGACTTTACTTCAGAAGGCTGTAAAGACACAGCCCACGACCCCGCGTCACTGCCTATGTCACCACGCACCATGCGCGCATAAGTGGATCAGGCCCTTAACCCGTGGTAGAGTCATGAGGATGTTGAGCCTCAACTGTTTACATTCCACATTAATGACGGATGAAGCGACTGAGTGAACTGTAGACAGATTTACTGGTGAACAAAGACCGGTGGATGAACAAGTTGTTAAGGAGGGCACAAGGAGCCTGGAAATGGACATGGACAGGTTAGCTGAGTGGACACTAGCCGTATACACCGATTAGGGCTGGATCTCATTATCATTAGGGTTATTGGCAAGGTTTCAGGCCACTTTAAACCTGTCTCATGATATAATTTAGTCTAGAGTGTTCCGTTTTATCTTTCAACTGCCCCTGATGATTGTGGGTGATATGAAGCAGAATAAATGTTGTTGCATTGGAGTCCTTTCATTTGTCCCTTTACAAGTAAACCAGTAAAGTGGGTCCATTGCCACTTGATATAACCTCTGCAATGCCAAATCTCGGTATTACTTCTTTCAGTAGCACCTTGGCTACTGTTGTGGCATCACTGCGGCGAGTGGGAAAGGTTTTTACGCATCTGGAAAACAAGGAAATCTACATTTAACAACACATACTTATAACTCATACATTCAGGCATTTGTATAAATGTATTTGCATATAAACAAAAGGTCCCTGTGGTTGGGGTTGTGAAGCAGGCTGTACATTGGGAGATTTTCTCTTGTTATACTTTTGATATGTCATACATTTAGCAGTATCTTTATCAGTAAAAGCAGCAAAACTAATACTTTCCTCCTTTTGCAGCATGAGTAAAATGATGACACACATGTGCCAACCAGGGTAGGAGTTGCTTAGGGGCAACTGTGCGGCCGTCACAGACCTAATGATCAATAGGCAATGAAAACCATTTGGCATTGATCCACAATTGGTGGTCAGAAACATCGGCAGCAGCTTGTATCTCTATTATTTCATTAATAGAGGGCCCTGGGAATTACAATTTTGCAGACATAGGTGTTACTGTTTTATTTCTGAGAGTGGGGTGGCTGCTGCTCGGGGTGCTGCCTCAATTCGGGCATTGCTGAAGGAGATATCATCCATCGTGTATGCGGAACATTTCACTACTGGTTCACCCAGTAAGGTGATACACTATGGAAAACTGCTTCAATTGGTGGGTTAAATCGGGCGAGGGTAGCCGCCGAGTCTCGAACCCTCCGTGAGTTTAGGGACTTGCTCAGTCTGGTGCCAACTCTCTTCCGGCAGATTTGGCGGAAGAAATCAGCTGGACAGTTCTACGGTCAGGAAAGCGGCTCAGCAGAGCACTGTGGAGTGCAAGGGGCGCGTCAAAGCACAAAAGAAGGCATGGTCATCCACTGCAGCTAAGGGAGTTTCCAGCCGTAACGACTAATGTGCCAATGGAATCCAGTTCCTGCGGTCGAGAGGGTGGGGTTGTTCATGTCAAACTGTCTCACCACTGGAACACTGCAATCCCCAAAGTACCTAGGTGTGGTCCTGGATCGCACGTTATCATATCGCCAACATGTTGAGAACACCAAGGCAAAGGTTAACACTCGGAACAATGTAATCAAAAAATTGGCAAACAGCTCATTTGGAAGTGACCCAACACCAATCCGCACTGCAACCCTGATACTGTTTCTCAGCGGCAGAATATGCAAGCACCACCTGGAGCTGCTCTAAACATGCATGCAAGGTGCACTCTGCATTGAACACTGCCTGCAGGAAAACCACAGGATGTCTGACACCGACAAAGGTTGAACATCTGTACGAGCTGGCTGGCATCCTAGCCCTGCTCCTACAGATGTTCAACCTTTGCTGTCTCAACCTTCTCCCTCTCTACCATGGTCGTCAGTGGCTGCCGATATCTTCGACTGGCACGGGAAGCACTATCTCGTGTTAGTGGACTCGTACTCGAACTGGGTTGAAATTGACTTCCTGCCAACCACCTCCTCAGAGATAGTCGTTCAGAAGTGCCGACAACACTTCTCTGTACATGGCATTCCAGCTCGTCTCCAGACTCATAACGGGACCCAATTCACCAGCCAAAAGTTCAACCTCTTTGCCAAACGATGGAACTTTCAACATGTCACCAGCACCCCAGAATATCCACAGACCCAACGCGTCTACCCAACATCAGTTCCTGAATAATGCGAAATTCATTCAGTTCCTCCATCACCCTAGATACTCTGTCCCCTATTACATCTGGGAGATTGTTTGTGTTTTCCTCAATGAAGACAGAACCAAAGTACCTGTTCAACTCATCTGCAATTTCCTTGTTCTCCATAATAAATTCACCAGTTTCTGTCTTCAAGGGACCCACATTTGTTTTAACTAATCTTTTCCTTTTCACATACCTGAAGAAGCTTTTATCATCTGTAGATTAACCCTTATTAGCCCTTATTAATCCATGCCCTTTATAACCTTCACTACACAAATGTGCATGCCATCCTTTTAAGACGATTACGGTAATCACACAAAGACACACTCTCTCTCCCTCTCTCTGAGCCACCAAAAAACACCAAGCTCCATTATATTCTTGGCTAGCTTACCTTCGTAATTCATCCTTTCTCCCTGTATTGCCTTTTTAGTTACCTTCTGTTGTTCTGACACATAAAACACTAATAATAAAACATTATCGATTAAACATGTGAATTAAATAATATACCAAAGCAAAAGGAGGCTCCAGATATTTGGTTATTGAGTAGAACTACTACTCGTGGAAAAAAGCTGATTTATGTCTGGCTGTGGCAGCTTTGACCGTCCAGAGTCGGCTTCCAGTGGGAAGTGATTCAAAGACTTTGTGACCAAGTGAGAGGGGTCAGAGATGATCTTAACCGCTCGCTTCCTGGCCCTTGCAGTGTACAGTTCGTCAATGGAGGGAAGGTTGCAGCCAATAACCTTCACAGCTGATCGAATGATTCACTGCAGCCTCCAGATGTCGTGCTTGGTGGCTGTGCCAAACCAGACCATGATGGAGAAGGTGAGGACAGACTCTACGATGACCATATAGAATTGGACCATCATTGCCTGCGGCAGATTGTGCAACCTCAGCTACCGCAGGAAGTGCATCCTCTGTTGTGCCTTACGTGTCCTCAGTCTGATAACTCTGGGGCTGCATCATTATATTTCAAACATTGCAGTGGTGAGACACCAATCATGTTGGTGTACCTCCAGCTGAAATCACACCAACAGTATTACACTTCCAAAGATAGACACAACATGCTGGAGTAACTCAGCGGGACAGGCAGCATCTCTGGAGAGAAAGAACGGGTGATGTTTCGGGTCGAGATCCTTCTTTGGACCCGAAACGTCACCCATTCCTTCTCTCTCCACAGATGCTGCCTGGCCCGTTGAGTTACTCCAGCATGTTGTGTCTCCGGTTTAAACCACCATCTGCAGTTCCTTCCTTCCTAAATGTTACACTTCCCTTTGTTTCTGGAGAAGCCGAATTTTTGATTTCTCCTATTTTGTCGCGCTTTTGGAAACCTCTCAGAGGCTGTTAGGAATCCAGTCGTCGTGCAGATGTGTACATTTATTTCTACATGCCTTGAGGTGAAAGGTTGCATATTGAGGGGTGACCACACTAAATACAGATCTGAATGAGTTAAGGCACATTTAATAACTTCACCAGAAGGACTGTAGTGGTTCCAGCCAGTTCACCACCATCTCTCCAAGGGCAATGAGTGAAGTGCAATAAATGCTGGTTATGCCATTGATCCTCAGGGATTGAAACATTAATAAAGACATTTTATAAAGAATATGTTCCAGGTGATTGGTGAATGAGGATTCCTTTACTACACAATGGTTTCAATGTTAACAAGATGTCTGCAACTCTAGGCAAAAATCAACACTTCACTTGCAACAAAATGAATCCGCTCCCTTCCTTCCATTGTCAACCTTCCTCCTTTCTTCAACCAGTTTCAATGCTGTTACAGTTTGCAATGTTCAGAGAAGGCCAAGCTTCCAGTGCCATTCCTCCATGAGCAATACCTCGCCCCTCTCATATTGCCATCACTGACATTACCATTGCAGAGTCACTTTACAACCACAGGGACCTAAGAAGCAACCTAGACAGTTGAAACATAGGAAATGGGACCAGAAGCTGCTTGGCTCCAACCTAATGCTGATGCAGGATTACCTTTAGATTTTAGACTTTCAGGATGCAGCTCAGAATCAGGCCTTTTGACCCACCGAGTTCGCACCGACCCCAGCGATCACCCCGTACTCTAGCACTATCCTACACACTAGGAACAATTTACAATTAATTAAAGCCAATTAATCTGCATAGCAGTATGTCTTTGGAATGCCGGATGAAACCAGAGCACCCAGAATAAACCCATACAATAGGTATGTTGCAAAACTTACCTTCAGCAGCGCTGCAGTTCTGTCGCTGCCCGTGTGCGCGACTTTGGTGCCTTTGAGAGGGGGGGGGGGGGGGGGGGGGGGGCGGGTGTAAAAAACGCGATTTTCCCTAGGCTATTAAAATCGAGGTTGTTCAGCCTGCCTAGTTGCTGATGAAAAATCGCTGCGACATTAGTTCACTGCAGCTATTTTTAAACTAAATTGGGTTATTTAATTGTTATAATAGATTAAAAATCATCCTCTAAAGCCTCGAACCCCGACAACGGAACGGATCTTATGTAGGGGACAAGGCAAGGTAGGTTGTTTATTTTTACATTAAAAAATGCTTCTTAAGATCCCTTTATTCAAATTTTTAAGTTGGGAGTATGTGACTTGGGGGCCCATTCAAACCCATAGTACCTTTCATGCCGCATATGGGCTTGAAATCCACCGCAATGGCAACGTTCCAAACCATCGCGTTCCAGAAAAACCTACTCGCAAGCTGATTTAAATGGCCATTAATTTACAGCAATTGAACACTAAATTCCTTCCATTTGGCCTATAAATTAATGTCAATGAGATTTAAAAATCATGTTTTATTGTGAATTCTTGTGTGAATGTTCTTTGGGCACTTAGGCTATTTAAAAATGTTAATCTTTTCTTAAGAATTGGATAGATGTTTAGATCTAGTAATTGAATTTTGGAATTAGCTACAATTCGGTAACTAACTAATTATATGCTTTAATTTCAGGTCATCCAAGTTCAATATTTGTTTAATATTTGTTTCAGAATGCTTCAATCTATAATAACTGAACATTTCATTCAGTTCTCTTAATTTTTAATAAAGTTATGGGCTTTTGACTGTGCTTGATCACAGCTTTTGTGTTAAGTCAATGGAAAATCAATTGGGAACAAGATGCTAATTTCCGAGTATGAAAATGGCCATAACATTTTTAATACTGAAGATATGAAAGTGAATTAGGTGTCAAATTAAACTTATTTTATGCTTTATCTGATGGGATAAATTGCAGACTTGATTTTTAAAATCTCAAAATGTTGTAACATTGCTATATGCAGTCCCAGGGAGAACTTACAATTACAAACTCTGTAAAAACAGCACCAGTAGTCAGGATCGAACCTGAGTCTCTGCCGTGTAAGGTGGCATATCTACTGATGCGCCTCTGTGCCTTACCACTTCAAGCAGGATGCCAGGCCACCAAATTCAAGTGCAGTTTCATACCACTTCAAGCAGGGTGCAAGGCCACCGAGTTCAAGTGTAGTTTCCTGCTACTTCAAGCAGGGTGCAGGGCCACCAAATGCAAGTGCAGTTTCATGCCACTTCAAGCACAGTGCAAGGCCATCAAATTCAAGTGCAGTTTCATACCACCACAGACAGGGTGCAAGGCCACCAAATTCAAGTGGAGTTTCATTCCATTTCAATCACGGTGCAAGGCAACCAAATTCAAGTGCAATTTCATGTTATTTCAAGCAGGGTGCAAGGCCACCAAATTCAAGTGCAGTTTCATACCACTTCAAGCAGGGTGCAAAGCCACCACATTCAAACGCAGTTTCATGCCATTTCAAGCAGGGTGAAACCACCATAAAACCACACAAAACACCACATAAACACCACACACAGTTCAGTAGACATTCAGAGCGTTCAGTTGATACACAGCTGAGACAGTCGTAACCTCCCACATCTTGCAGAGACTGAGCCACACCCACACTTCCGGGTTTTATAATACCTCCCCTCCCACCAGAAGGGGCGTGGCCTTCATGGCATGATTGACAGGAGAGAGATTCTCAACATTTTTTTAACGCTAATAACACTTTTATTTTTCATTGATGGGAAGAATCCTCTGCAACTGATGAGCAGAGAAGGATTGAGTAAGATGGCCAAAATTCAGAGCCGTAAGTGGTAGCGTTTTATCTAAAATCAATATACAGTGCAAACAGGAAGTTTTCAAGTTTCCACCACCAACAGCCATTTGGTGTGCTTCACTTCAAACCAACCACCACCACCGGCCATTTGCAGTGCTTCACTTTAGACCAACCACAACCAACAGCAATTGGCAGTGCTTCACTTCAAACCAACCACCATATCGGTGAGACCAAGCGGAGGTTGGGCGATCGTTTCGCCGAACACCTCCGCTCGGTCCGCAATAACCAAGCTGACCTCCCGGTGGCTCAGCACTTCAACTCCCCCTCCCACTCCGTCTCCGACCTCTCTGTCCTGGGTCTCCTCCATGGCCACAGCGAGCAGCACCGGAAATTGGAGGAACAGCACCTCATATTCCGTTTGGGGAGTCTGCATCCCGGGGGCATGAACATCGAATTCTCCCAATTTTGTTAGTCCTTGCTGTCTCCTCCCCTTCCTCAGCCCCCCTGCTGTCTCCTCCCATCCCCCAGCCTTCGGGCTACTCTTCCTTTTCCCTTTCTTGTCCCCACCCACCCCCGCCCCCGATCAGTCTGAAGAAGGGTTTCGGCCCGAAACGTTGCCTATTTCCTTCGCTCCATAGATGCTGCTGCACCCGCTGAGTTTCTCCAGCTTTTTTGTGTAACCACCTACAACCATTTGCTGTGATTCATTTCAAACAAACCATATTTACATTTTCTAACCACATTAAGGGCACTCAAGGTCAATAAAACCACACCCACAGTTTAGTAGACATGTGTTCAGTGTTATTCACAGCTCAGACTGAGAGACATGACCCTCTCGCTCCCGCATCTCACAGAGATCGACTTAGGCACTCAACACTTCCGGGTTTTATAGTCCCTCTGGAAGGGGCGTGACCTTCAGGAGAGAGAATCTCAACATTTATTAAACACTAATTACTCTTTTATTTTTTATGGATGGGAAAAATCCACTTGCCCTGCACAGTGGAGGGGGACTCTAAGATGGCCATAATTCATAGCTATACCGGACTCGCTGGATGTCCTTATCCAGCTATCTAGCAAGTTAAACAATTAATCCAATAAAGACCCGAAGACATGAGGTGTCGTTGATCCTTTACTGTATTCAACTGTGAAACTGTAACATACAAGCAGAAAAGGGAACGGCATATTTAGTTACGTTATACACTTGGTTTGGGCACATAAACTATGATGTCACCACTAAATACAGTGCTGTTATGTGAGAAACCAACCAGGGTACATGAAACATTCTTAACTTTGTTAATAATAGAAATCCTGCACAATAACGTTAATCTATCTATCTATCTATCTATCTATCTATCTATCTATCTATCTATCTATCTATCTATCTATCTATCTATCTATCTATCTATCTATCTATCTATCTATATATAAAACTCAAATCAGTCCGTCCGCCAGCAGTACGGCGTCCGGCTGCATTTCTTCCTTTGATTCATTGCCACGCCCAATCCAGACGCTCAATCTCCGAGATATTTTCCATTTCGGTAGAGATTTCGCTTTTCTTTCTAAGTATCCGCTCCTCATTTCATTTCGTCGTGTTGAAGTACATGTTTTTAATCAAATCCTTCTACCCCAAGTATTTCAAAAATAAACAGGCTTCTCCATTTACATGTCAGCTTCCAACACACTTCGAAACAAAGTTGCAAGAGAGGAACACTGAACTTTTCACTGCTGCAGCAGGCAGGGGAGGGCTGCAATCTTACATTTGGGAACGGGCTCAGTTCCAATGGAGGAGACGGGTGCATGGTGGAATATTGGGTTGGGGGATCACACCATTGGGGGAGCAGACCCAATGGGTCTGCACTTGGTCTAGTATATATATAAAACTCAAATCAGTCCGCCTGCCGTCCGGCTGCCGTCCGGCTGCATTTCTTCCTTTGATTCATTGCCACGCCCAATCCAGATGCTCAATCTCCGAGATATTTTCCATTTCGGTAGAGATTTTGCTTTTCTTTCTAAGTATCTGCTCCTCATTTCATTTCGTCGTGTTGAAGTACATGTTTTTAATCAAATCCTTCTCCCCCCCCCCCCCCCCCCCCCCCCCCCCCCCCCACTGGGATTGAGATGCCTATGAAATGAACTGGCCAGGTTAGATTTGGTCTGATGCACGGGCAGCAATGAACCAAATAGTGTGCTACCACTCTTGATATCATAATCGGTGACATGTTGGCTTGACTTTATGCTGACTTGCTCTATGACGTAGTCCAGTGTACGCTCGTGCTGGTTTTGAGGGTGAGCAGGGCTCAGTGATCTATTACATGACCCTTGTTCTGCTAATAAACCTGCTTCTATGGTGTCGGCCTCTACAATGGCTGCTTTCATCTCTTTTTCTTGCTGCAAGGCCTCTATGGTCACATGCATCCGCACAGCCTCGACCATCATCTCCGCCTGCATCCGCGTAGCCTCTGCCTGCATCTGATAGTCTCCGCTTGCATCGACCTTCATATCTATCTCTCTCTGAGCGAATGCTGCTCTGGCTTCGGCTGCATTTGATTTAGCCTGCGCTTTAAGGGCCGCCATGCTGGCACTGGAACTGGCTGCAGAGCGGTAAGAACAAACGCTGAGAGACTTGGCTTCATTCTGTGAAGCGTTGTCTTGGTTGCTTGTTGCCATGGCGTTGAGGTGTGGACAGACAATATGGTGATGTGAGCCACCCTCACAGCTTGTTGTGGTGCTGTCTTTTCACTATACTGGGCTCGCTGGATGTCCCTATCTAGCTATCTAGCAAGTTAAACAATTAATCCAATAAAGACCCGAAGACACGAGATGTCGTTGATCCTTTACTGTATTCAACTGTGAAACTGTAACATACAAGCAGAAAAGGGAACGGCATATTTAGTTACGTTATACACTTGGTTTGGGCACATAAACTATGATGCCACCACTAAATACAGTGCTGTTATGTGAGAAACCAACCAGGGTACATGAAACATTCTTAACTTTCTAAATAATAGCAATCCTGCACAATAACATTTATAACATTTAAAGATGCTGTTAACAAGCATAATTACTCACAGACATTGCGTCTAACAAACTGGTGGGATAGGATGGCGGTAGATTACACACTGGAATTACACTGTCTACACCATGCGGTACTCTCCCTGAGCTGGACTTCCTGGTTTATGATAACTTCCTGCCTAACAGAAAAGGGAGCTCAAAGCTGTAGGAACAATGATAAACTAAACAATTTTCTATTCCAGCAGGTGGCATTAATACATGTAAACAGAAAGTGGTCCAGCACAATAGCCGTAAGTGGCGGCGTTTTTTCTCAAATCTAAATACAGATCAATAGGTTGTGGTCAAGATCAGACTTTTACTAATATAGATATATTAAATGGAAAGTTGAGTGGACTGTTGGCATAAGGAATTTAATCCTGACAAATGCATGAGGTAGTAACAGGGCACTGAGAAATATTGAACTGAGAGTCCTTGGGGTTAAACTCCACAGTTCTTACACATACAAGCAAGTATCATAGCAAATCATTCTTATCCAAGAACCTGCAAGTTCCTGCAGTGCCTAGTGGACTGGAAAGTGGCCATGGACACTGCATCCTCCCTCTCTAGGGCCACCTAGGCATGGACGTGGGAGGCTACAAAAGTGAGAAAGGGCAAGTTCAGGACTGACGTGTTCCTCCTAGTGAGAGAAGCCACAAAGACACGGAACTGCTGAAATCTTGAGTAAAACCCAAACTGCTGCAGACACTCAGCAGGTCAGGCAGCATTTGTAGAGGAAATGAATGTTTCGGGCAGGGACTCTTCTTGAAACCTGTGAAGGAAATGCTAGCAGGATTAAGGACGGGTATTAAGACACTGGTCAGGAAAAGAAGGAAAGCAAATGTCGGAAATAGGCAGCTGAGTTTAAATGAATCTACCTCATTGAACACCTTTGAACGATCTTTAATTGGACTTTACATGACTTTATCTTGCACTAAAAGATTGTACTCTATATCCTTTATCTGTACACTGTGGACGACTTGATAGTAATCATGTAGTCTTTGCTTTTACTGGATAACATGCAAACAAACGCTTTTCACTGTACCTATATACACATGACAATGATAAACTAAACAATTTTCTATTCCTTCAATCACATCTCTTCCCTTCACTCTTGCCTATTGTTATTTCTCATATCTTGTTATATCTCTTTTTCTTTCTACTAACGCGCCGGCAACATTTCAACGGTTGGTAAACATTGTGCTGTCTGGTCTGTCCTATTGTGAGGCATATCTTGATGATTTGGTTGTGTGCTCCAGGTCGTGGATCGAACACATCGCTCACCTGAATGAGGTATTTCATTGTCTAGCGGAGGCTAACTTGACCATCAATCTTAGAAAGTGTGAATTTGGCCAGGCCACGGTAACGTATCTTGGTAAAATGGTGGGCCGGGGTCACGTTCGCACTCTCGAGGCTAAGGTAGAGCATATTGTCGCGTTTCCATCTCCTACCTCTAGGACTGAGCTCCGGCGGTATCTCGCAATGGTGGGGTACTATAGTGGGTTCTGTCCAAATTTCTCTGCAGTGGCTGCTCCTTTAACGGATCTGTTAAGTCCGAAAATCGCTTTTGAGTGGTCAGCTGTGTGTCAAACTGCTTTTGATCAAACAAAGAGCCTTCTGGTGTGTGCACCCATGCTTGCGGCACCCGATTTTGAGCGGCCATTTAAGTTGGCAGTTGACGCAAGTGAAAATGGGGTTGGTGGTGTTCTTCTCCAAGATGGTTCTGATTGGGTGGAACATCCAGTTTCATACTTTTCTAAAAAGTTTAATCGCCATCAGAAATGGTACTCTACCATCGAAAAAGAGACCCTTGGAATGTTAATGGCTCTAGATCATTTTGAGGTATATGTTGGCTCCTCGAATGTTCCCGTCATCGTATATACGGATCACAATACGCTGGTGTTCCTACATGTGATGAAAAATAATAACCGACGGTTAATGAGCTGGAGTTTGCGAATGCAGGACTACAACCTGAAAGTCAGGCATATCCGTGGAAAAGATAATGGCTTGGCTGACGCATTGTCATGCCAGTGATGTCTGTGCTACTGAATAGTTTCTGAAATTTGGTGGAGTTCTTTAGTTCGTTTTCAGAAACTTATCCAGTATCTTAGGGTGGGGGTGTTAAGCGCTCCCTCTGCTGGTGTTATATGGTACTCACCTGTTTCTCTGTTTTCTCCCGAGTGCAGGCCTCGTGCTGTGAGTCAGGAATCACGGGGTTAAAGGCTCCCGTACCCGATTGGCCAAGCAGCATCATGTGACTCGTCCGAAGCTTAAAAGCAGAGTCTCCCAGCATATTCTAACATGGAGGGTCCACATTACAAAAATAATTGGAAAATGCAAAAAAGCCATCAATGTAATGAGATGCTTGACGGGTTTAGAGTGGGGAGCAGATATATTATCGCTTAAACATATCTATGTATCACTGATCAGATCCAGACTAGAGTATGGCAGTATAGCTTATGGATCAGCATCTAAGTCGGTGTTGTCCGAGTTGGACAAAGTCCAAGCGGAAGCTCTAAGAATCTGTATAGGAGGTGTGCGGACGTCACCTGTATGTGCACTACAGGTGGAAACTGGGGAGATGCCGTTGAGACTGCGCCGCAGACAACTAATGGCTAATTACTGGCTAAGCCTTAAGGGTCATGGAGAGAACCACCCAACAAAACAGGTAGTACAGGAGTGCTGGGAGAGAGGGGTGGCTCAGTCTGGAAGCTTCGGCTGGGTTGGAGGAGGTGTGGCAAGGGACATGGAAGTAGAGGACAAAGAGTTCTGCCCTGCAGTATTGTGGCCATCTGTCCCAATATGGTTACTGAACATCCCAAAAGTTGATCTGGAGATATGGGAGGCAAAAAGGAGGGAGGAAAATTCGGACCTAAAAACAGAATACCATAACCATATATATAATAGATACAGGGAACACCTCTTAATCTTCACAGATGGATCAAAGGACCCAGTAGCTGAAACAACAGGAGCAGCTGTGGTAGTGCAAGGGTTGAATGTTGAGATTTGCAAAAGAACAAATAACTATTTGGCAGTATATACAGTGGAACTGTACGCTATTTTGATGGCAGTTCGGTGGATAGAACAGGTGCAACCATGCAAAATATTAATTTGTAGCGACTCATTGTCTGCAATCCAGAGTATTGGGTCTGGTGCGTCCCATAGGCGGCCTGACCTAGTGTATGAAATTCTACTACTATTAAGCCAAGTAACAAGGAAGGGCAGTGACGTGACTTTGTTGTGGGTCCCAGCACACATTGGTGTGCTAGGAAATGAAAAAGTGGATAAATTAGCAAAAGAGGCCGTTAAAAAAGAGAACATAGAGGTAAACCTACAATTATCCAAATCTGAAGGAAGACACATTGTGTGGAAGAAAATAAATCAGGAATGGCAACAATACTGGGAACAGGAGACAAAGGGGAGACACCTCTATTCGCTACAAAACAGAGTGGGCATTACAGCAAGAAGAGGGGGGAACAGGAGAGAACAGGTAGTATTAGCAAGATTGAGGATAGGACACACCCACCTGAACAGCACATTAAAAATGTTGGGAAAACACCCTACTGGGATGTGTGAGGAATGCCATCAGCCGGAAACAGTTCAGCATGCTCTAGTTGCATGTAGAAGATATGCAACAGAAAGAAGAGTTTTGATCAATGAAATGAAGAAAATTGGAATGACAGATATATCAGAAAAGAACATTCTAAAGTATGGAGGGGAAGGAAAAGGAGTAAATTTGTTGTTTAATTTCTTGAGGGCCTCTGGCCTTATAAAAAGGATATAAAGACATGAGGACTGTGGAGTGAAGCCAGAAGGTGGCAGCAATGCAACATTGTGGATGCCGGCTGCCGTAAAACTCCAAAGAAGAAGAAGAAGAAGAAGAAGATTCTTCTCTTCTTCGCCCTGCACAAGGCAGTGAGCACCACGGCTGGTGTGAGGTGTGGGGGTTTGGCCACATGACATAGGAGTTTATGTATCTTCCTCAGTACATGTTAACAAATATTGACTTGGGACGGATGAGGGCTGGCTTTACTGTTTTCGGGTGTTTGTTTCAGGATTACATATCTTTTAGGCAGATTTAGAGTATCCGGTCCGACGGCCCATCACGTGGCTGGCTGGAGCAACTGTTAAAATTGTTTGTGAGTCCATTCACCTTCCTGACTGTGTTGTTTGAATCAGGTTTGGGTTTTTGCCCTCAAGTGAAGTAATTAAACTCTTTTTGAATTTGAACCTGGTTGTTGACTTATGTTCCTCGGCTCTTGAAGTACCTGCTTTCGGGAGTCGTAACAATGATTTAAAAGTGTGTGGCTGCCGGCGTCCAGCGTCCGTCCGGCGTTCGTCCGGCTGCCTGCCTTTCTTCCTTTTGATTAGTTCCATCATGTGATGTCACAATGCCCAATGTTCACATATGTCTAATCGGAATGGATTCATTTACATATGCCTTTGCAGGAGCCCCAGCCCCTGGTGAACATTCCATTGTGTGATGTCCCAATCAAAGATCCTAGAGGAGCAAGATAGACCACTCCTCGAAAAATGCGTAGTATCACGTGTGTGATTGTGGATGCCATTTTTTGAGGCATTTTATTGGGCTTCCCCCACACTGTCATGGCGTCCTGATCTAAATGTCATCTCACTGCTCTGCTATCAATTGTTCTAATCGTAAATCTAAACGACCCGACCTGTCATTCTTTAGGTTCCCCAATAAAAAAGAAAGGTGAAAAAATATTTTTATTATTTTCAGTCGATATTCTGTCGTGAAAATGTTATTTTCTGTTCTCCCCTCAACGGCCATTGGGAAACTAGGTTTGTCGGTACACTAGAAAGTTATTAGACTTATTTTTAATAGATCCTTACTTACCACAATAATAAAGACAATTTTAACACTTCTGTACGTTTTTGGTTTTGTTCTTGTAAGGGATTGGTCTCCACAATATGGCCCGCGGGACACATTAGGTCCAGTGACCAGGAGATTTTTCGAGCTCAGATTCAAGTCCGAGAATGGGCGGCTGTTACCCATTATATCCCTCAAATTGTCAAGACATCACAAGCAAAGATCACAAGCCCGCCGTGAAGAAGGGTGCAATCAAATATTATACAACTCTGCTCTATCATCTTTGGTGCAATGGTGGGCCGGGGGGTTCGGTGGCGGCGGCCGCAATCAAAGATACTAGAGGAGCTCTGCTCTATAATCTTTGGTCGGAATGGGACGGCTGCGCGTTATAATGTGCTATCGTTCCACTCTCCCTCTCCCCCTTCCCCCCATCTCCCTCTCCCCTCTCCCTCTCCCCTCTCCCTCTCTCCTCTCTCCCCCTTCTCCCTCTCCCCTTCTCCCTCTCCCCCCTTCCCCCTTCTCCCTCTCCCCCCTTCTCCCTCTCCCTCCCCCTTTTCACTTCTTCCCCTCCCCCCCTTCTCCCTTTCTCCCCTTCCACCTTCCCTCCCCTCCCCTCCTCCCCCCCTCCACCCCCCCCCCTTCTCCCTCCCTCCTTCTCCCTCCCCCCCTTTTCCCTCCCCCCCTTCTCCCTCTCCCCCCTTTTCCCCTTCTCCCTCCCCGTCTCCCTCTCCCCCTTCTCCCTCTCTTCTCTCGATCTCTCTCTCCCCTCGCTCCCCTCTCTTCTCTCGATCTCTCTCTCCCCTCTCTTCTCTCGATCTCCCTCCCTTCCCTCTCTCCCTCCCTTCCATCTCTCCCTCCCTTACCTCTTCATGAGAGTTGGCAGCTCTGCTATGCCTTGGGTCCAAAAGAGGATAGAAAGGGGTCACAAGGGGTCACAGCTTAAGGATAAGGGGGAAATCCTTTAGAACCAAGATGAGGAGAACTTTTTTCACACAGAGAGTGGTGAATCTCTGGAACTCTCTGCCACAGAGGGTGGTTGAGGCCGGTTCATTGGCTATATTTAAGAGGGAGTTAGATGTGGCCCTTGTGGCCAAGGGGATCAGAGGGTATGGAGAGAAGGCAGGTACGGGATACTGAGTTGGATGATCAGCCATGATCATATTGAATGGCGGTGCAGGCTCGAAGGGCCGAATGGCCTACTCCTGCACCTAATTTCTATGTTTCTATGTTTCTATGTTTCTCCATCTCTCTCTCCCTATCTTCTCTCGATCTCTCTCTCTCTCTCTCTCTCCCCCTCTCTTCTCTCGATCTCCCTCCCTTCCCTCTCTCCCCTCCCTTCCATCTCTCCCTCCCTTACCTCTTCATGAGAGTTGGCAGCTCTGCTATGCCTTGGGTCCAAAAGAGGATAGAAAGAAAATACTTAATGGTCTTTGTAAGAAGATTTTAATAAGCTCTTCTACATTTAAGGTAAATTGACATATTAGAGGCAAAAAGCATCTTCAATATACAGGTCTCTCCACACAACTGAAAACAATTGCATTTAAGTGATATATCATCCATTGTTCAGGCATGTAGCACTAGGTTACAATAAACTTCCTACATATTCCAGGAATGCATCTCATAAAAATGGGAGAGGCTTAAATGCATTGTAAAATCATAAATCCATGTTGACTTGGACTAATCCTTTTACTGCTATCCAAATGCCCCATTATTACATCTTTAATAATTGACTCCAGCATCTTTCACACCACCAAAGTCAGGCTAACTGGTCTGTAATTCCCCGTTTTCTCTCTCGCTCCTTTCTTGAAAAGTGGGATAGCATTAGCTATCCTCCAATCCACAAGAACTGATCGTAAACCTATTGATCGTTGGAAAATGATCATATGTATAAATATATATGTATGTGTATATATGCATGTATGTGTATATATGCATGTATATGTATATGTGTGTATATATGTATGTATATATACGTTTATATGTGTGTATGTATGCATATAAATGTATCCATATGTATGTGTGTATTTGTATGTGTGCATATGTATGTGTATACGTATGTATGTATGTGTATATATGTATGTGTATATATATGTATGTGTATATATATGTGGGTATAAATATATATATATGCATATATATATTATTACTATATAATTATATATATAATTGCCTTTATGGTTTATGTATATCATCTTACAAGACAAATAAATTAAGTGATTATTTAAATCAAAGTTGCTTCTGATCCATGAGAATAAACTTAATTATCTCTAACTTGCCTCTCACACACAGACACACATTCATATAAATATATAAAATATGTATACGTTAAATTTAATTTTGTGCAGTGTGTGTGAAAGCAATACAAGTGAAACTGCACAATACAATGCAAGGGAAACTACGCAAAGGAGGGGGGTGTTCCCGCTACAAGATACTCGAGGATCTTTGCTTTGGATCAAACATTATAGAGGAGCTCTATAATCTTTGCTTTGGATCTCAGCGGGTGGCATACCGGAAGTCGCGTGTCGCATTAAAAAATGGCGGCCGTGACGTTCCGTCACGTACTACACGTCAGTCCATTGGATTTTGGAGGAGTGGTATATCTTGCTCCTCTAGGATCTTTGGTCACAATGCCCAATGTTCACATATGTCCAATCGGAATGGATTCATTTACATATGCCTTTGCAGGAGCACCAGCACCTGGTGAACGTTCCATCGTGTGATGTCACAATGCCCAATGCTCAAAGACATTCTTGCCATAGAGGGAGTACAGAGAAGGTTCACCAGACTGATTCCTGGGATGTCAGGACTTTCATATGAAGAAAGACTGGATAGACTCGGTTTATACTCGCTAGAATTTAGAAGATTGAGGGGGGATCTTATAGAAACGTACAAAAATGTTAAGGGGTTGGACAGGCTAGATGCAGGAAGATTGTTCTTGATGCAGAACAAGGGGTCACAGTTTAAGGATAAGGGTGAAATCTTTCATGACCGAGATGAGAAAAACATTTTTCACACAGAGAGTGGTGAATCTCTGGAATTCTCTGCAACAGAAGGTAGTACCCCTACCCTACTCTACTTTCCCTCCCAAATCTCTCCAGTTTCCTCCTCCTCCTCTCCCCTCCCTCCCCTCTTCTCACCCTCCCCTCTCCCCATCCCGTCTCCCTCTCCCCCCCTCCCCCCCTCCCCCCTTCTGTGTGTTCCTCCTCCCCCCCCCCCCTCCCCCCCCCCCCCCCCCCCCCCCCCCCCCTCCCCCCCCCCACAAACGCGCGTTGGCAAAACAGACCCAACGGGTCTGCACTTGGTCTAGTATAATTTAATTTCAGGCCATCCAAGTAAGATGAATCACATTTGTTTCAGAATGCTTCAATCTATAATAACTGTGAGAAAAGGGTTATTAGAGATGGTTGATTTATACTAGAGCTCTGAAATATAACTTTGAAAGAAATAAGGTGTCAGCAGAAGCCAGACTGCTAGTAGAATAGAAAGTAATGATATAAAGAACAGAGAGAAATTCTAGATAATAGCAGCAAGTACAGATGGTGACATTTCAAGGATGAGAGTCAGAAGATAACCACAGTCAGGCAAGAACATAACGGGAACTGGGGGAAAGGGCATGAACTACTCTGGACTGCGCTTGCTTAATAAGATAAATGAATATTGCAAAAACGCCCAGCATGACAAGATGTCTCATTTAAATGCACATGCGATGCATGATAGGGGAGGTGCCTTTGACGTTGGGTGGGCGTTCCACGATGTTCTCGTGGGAATCTGGGCTTTATATTATGATTGGAAGAAGCTCAATGGGGAGGGATGAGGATGTGATAATAATGAAAATAAATGTATAAAGATAGAAGACATCCTGATCCTCGGTGTGCCTCTAGGGGACATCAGAGGAGAGGCACCTATTCTGCAGAATATGAAATTAATAAAAACACTTCTTTGCCTGAATTTGTCTCAAAAGCGTTTGTGATTTTGAATCTCACAAATTGGGGGCTCGGTTTCCGGGATCAAATACTCTGGACAGCTGACGGGAGTAAACGGACGAAGGGAAGGTGCACCCTGCTGAGTTCAGCGGTCTCATACTCCTTGCTTGCCGTCAGCTGTTTGAGCAGTAGTATCCAGACCAAACAGAGACTCGGCAAAGAAGTGGGAGTAGTTAGAAATCGCGAAAAATCAATCTAGCAATTCCAGTGCATGGAACCTAGGTAGGAAAATGACAATTAAGTACTTCCTGGGCGATTGAGAATGATGAACACGGTATTGAGAATATGATGAACACGGTATTAAGAATAGATGAACACGGTATTAAGAATATGATTATGATAAATAAGGTAATTAAACACGGTTAAGAAAAAGGGAGGGGAAAGGCTGTAGGCCAAATCCCCGCATTCTACCCAATAGTCCGTTGAGGCAAATACAGAGCCACAGGGGGCCAAAATAGCCAGGGAAGAGAGAAGACAGGGCCGGGGTGGACGAAGATCACCTGGCCACCAGGATGGGGAGTCAAAAGGTCGGAAGGGGAAGATAAGATCGGTAGAAATTAGACCCCTGAGGGAGGTACCTAGGAGAGGACCCTGAGGGGGAAGGGGGTTTGTTAAATAGCCTCCTTGAAGATCCTTTAGGTCTGACAAGAACAGTTAGATCAATTCCTTTTCACAGAAGGGAAAAACAAGTAGTAAAGATTATGTTGCAGGCAGTAGAAAAACAGCAAATAAGGAACAGAGAGAGACAGGATGATGAGGGAGTTACTCCCGAAAGTAGCAGATAAGAAGACGGCAAAGGCCGGGGACAAGAGTGCAGGACAGGGAGAAAATATAAATTGAATAATCTATTTGAAATAAGAATGGAACGAATGTGATTTGTATGTTAAAAAATCGGTTTGGAACGAATGGTTGTAAGATAACAAGACAAGAAACATGACAAGCTTAAGGATAAAGGGGAAATCTTAAGGATAAAGGGGAAATCCTTTAAAACCGAGATGAGAAGAACTTTTTTCACGCAGAGAGTGGTGAATCTCTGGAACTCTCTGCCACAGAGGGTAGTTGAGGCCAGTTCATTGGCTATATTTAAGAGGGAGTTAGATGTGGCCCTTGTGGCTAAGGGGATCAGGGGGTTATGGAGAGAAGGCAGGTACGGGATACTGAGTTGGATGATCAGCCATGATCATATCGAATGGCGGTGCAGGCTCGAAGGGCCGAATGGCCTACTCCTGCACCTAATTTCTATGTTTCTATGTTTCTAAGATGAAAGGTTGGAATGAGCAAGTTGTAAAATTGAACACAGACGCCCCCCCGTGGCGGGGGCGAGAATTTCCACTGTAGTTAAAAATACTGCAAACCATGGGGGGATTACGAACAAGCTGTAAAATTAACTCATTGTATCCTCGTAACCTGAAAAATGGAAGTTGTAAAAATCAGCTTTTGATTTTCTTTTAATCGTTTCTTGATGTTCTTTTAGATTTCTTGTCAGTAAAGTTAATTTGGAAAATTGTTACTAGTGCTAGGAATTGGACATTTAAAATAATGGTGAATATGGATTGAAATAAATGGAACATTAATTGATGAAACATGACCAGCTTTTATGGTTTGTTGTTTTATGGTAGACATTCAAGTTGAGAAACAGACAGAGAGAGAGATAAAGACAGAGAGAGAGATACAGACACCGAAACACAGAGAGAGAGACAGACACAGACACAGAAAACACAGAGAGAGATCCAGACACAGAAACACAGAGAGAGAGAGATACAGATACAGAAACACAGAGAGAAAGATACAGACACAGAAACACAGAGAGAGAGATACAGACACAGAGAGAGAGAGAGAGAGAGAGAGACAGACAGACACAGAGAGAGAGAGAGAGCCAGACACAGAGAGAGGAAAGACAGAGACACAGAAAGAGAGAGAGAGAGAGAGAGAGAAACAGAAGTAGGAGACGACAGGATGACACAGATTATCCCTTGGGGCACCCATAAACTGAGAGGGCTAAAAAAATAATAATAAACAAATAAATAAATAAATAAATACAAATACCTCACCCTATATCCCTGATGGGGAAGAAAATGGATTAAGGCTTTAGAGAAGGAGAACGTGGGACGATTATTGGCCATGAAAGATTTGAAGGCACCATTGGTAAAAGTGGTAGGAACCGCTAAGTGGCAGATAAAGATGGATGGTGTAAATTGTTACAGCCGGCCGGCAAAAGACTACAAACATGCCCGCCGCTCACAAACCTACCGGCAACAGCGCCACCGTCAGGTCAGTTGCCATCACTGCAGCCTGACTACCGGTCACAGTGTCATCTTCTGGTTGGATGCCATCACTGCAGCCTGACTACCGGCCACAGTGCCATCTTCTGGTTGGATGCCGTCATTACCCACTTAAGGTGAACCCCAAGGAACAAAGGGGAAATACACAAAGAAAGTCAAATAATGGAGCCTATCTGGAAAACCAGATGAAAAGGTGGAGAGTTGAAAATGAACAAGAAATGGAAGGCAACCAGTGAACATTATATTATGAACTATTGTGGTGGAAGTCATTCTTCTTAAAGTCAAGCAGAATTGGAGGAGGTGGTGGGATTGTCATTTATTTCCAACCCCCGATTCAGCAAACAGTTGGGCTCTGCGGTTGGTGTCAATGAACAAAGGACCTGGTTGAAAAGACTGAAATAAGTGATGAACTGACACAAGTGAGTCCTATGATGGAACCAAGCAGGGCCAGAGAATTACATGCCAATAATACATGTCTTGGGGAACTTTTCCTCGAAAAGTCCTATCAGGAGTGAAATTAATCTAACAGGACTGGGGTCCCCAAGAGAGAGAAAGGGATTTAAAGGAGGATGTCAAGAAAGGCTAGGATGAGGCTTTGACCTCGACTTCGGGAGAGGAATGGAGAGCAGGGGAGAGACAAGACTTTGCCTTCCATCACAGTGAGCAGGAGACTCACTGTGATGGATGTTTATGTAAATTGTGTTGGTGTGTGTCTTGGTTCTTTTCTTGTATGGCTGCAGAAACCAAATTTCATTTGAACCTCATGTGAGGTTCGAATCATAAATAAAAGGTATTGTATTGTATTGTATTGTAGGGTTTGGAATGTATACCCTTAGACAGTATTTGATGATGTGGACAATTTGTTGGTTTGTTCCACAAGTGAAGAGAGAAAGAGAGAAATACTTCAGAATATAAGACAGCGGATGATGACCTTGGGAAAGGCAGGATATAGTTCAGACTATATTGGAAAATATGTTGAAATTGTATGGTGAAACGGAAAAAGTACATGTCAAAGAAGTTAAATTAAAAATGCAGACAAAGCAGCATCTGAAAGATATATCTAGGGTAAGTCTGAATCGATTTAGGTATGAGCACTGTAGTGTCGTTTATGATGAATAAGGTAATTAAGAGGTTTGGTAGACCTACAGAAATCAGCTTTGACAACGGATTGTTTTCATTTGATGAAAAGAATAAATGGAACATTGAAGGTTAAAATAAATAAGATTTGTGTAATGCTCTGCTAGACACTGAAGAAATATTGCATGCAAACTAACCAGCAGGTGGCACAATGGAGCAGTCCCTACAAGGGACTGAATTTGGAACAGTTAAAGATAGAATTTAAAAAGTATATGAAACAGTTAATTATGATATACAAGTCTATTTATGAACAGGTAAAGTAAAAGCTGTCGGAGATGGACCAGGAGGAAGGACCCTTTAATCCTGAAGACAAGGTGTATGTATGAATTTTCTAAATCACCGACCGATGTTCGTTTAGAAGGTTGAGATACTTAGTACAATTTCAATAATTACATGAGGGCTGTCCCACAGGTATGAATAAATAATAGCCCTGAGGTAAGTGAACAGGAGGACAAAGACGAGTAGAGTATTAACAAGAACGTTGTTTGACATCAGTGGTGGGAAATAATGGAAAGGATACTAAAGACAATATTATAGGAATTTGGATAAATAGGGTAGGATTAGGAAGAATTGTTTGGTTGTGATATTTGACTAATCTTGATTTTTTTTCTAAAAAAAGAGGTTATTAGGGAAATTGATGAGGTTAAAGTGGTGAACTTCAGTAAGGTCTTTGACAAGG
This sequence comes from Leucoraja erinaceus, assembly GCF_028641065.1. NCBI lineage: Eukaryota > Metazoa > Chordata > Chondrichthyes > Rajiformes > Rajidae > Leucoraja > Leucoraja erinaceus. The sequence goes on along the minus strand of NC_073402.1, from coordinate 9,754,177 downwards.
TTCAATAAGGAAATAAGGTTGGTTAAGAAGTGGTTAGTAAGGAATAGCAAGATGAATTAAAAAAGTGGCTGTATGGGGAAATGTCAGAGAGTATTGGTGAATGGATGTTTATCAGGTTTATCATAATATGGATGTTGGTGCAGTAAGAGAGATTAAGAAATATGTAGATGATACTAAGATAGGTGGTGTTGTGATTAATGAAGTAGATTTTAAAAATGTACAGAGAGATTTAGGTCATTTGGAAGAGTGGGTTGAAACATGTCAGATGGGTTTAATGTTGATAAGTGTGAGGTGATACATCTTGGCAGGACAAATTCAAATTAGACTTACATGGTAAATGATTGTGAATTGAGGAATGAAGTTGAACAGAGGGATCTAGGAATAACTGTGTATAGTTCCCTGAAGGTGGAATCTCATGTAGATAGGATGATAAAGAAAGATTTTGGTGTGTTGGCCAGAGCATTGTGTATAGAAGTTGGGTTGTAATGTTAAATTGTACAAGCTATTGGTGAGGTAAATTGTGGAGTATGGTGTATCATTTTGGTAGGCATAATTATAGGAAAAAGGTTAACAAAATAGAGAGTACAGAGGAGATCAATTACAATGTTGACTGGGTTTCAGCAAATAAGAGAAAGGTTGAACAAGTTAGGTCTTTATTATTTGGGAAAGATAGAAGGAATACCCACCATAGAGGGTAATGATGTTTTCTTAAGGAACTGTTTACTGGCAGTATCTCGTTCTATTACAGAATTAAAAACCAAGGGGCTGCTGGCACAGAGTCCCTATCTCGACTTTCCAATCCATTCTGTGAAAGCAGGGAACTGGGATCTTGTAAAATCATGGAAGGAAGAAAAGCTGCAACCTAAGTGGACTGGACCCTACCTTGTGTTACTACTAATCACCGAGACAGCAGTGCGAACAAAAGAAAAAGGGTGGACACACGCAAGCCGATTTAAGGGTCATGTGGAGGCCCCACCAGACAATATCAGCCCGTGGACTGTGCGTGAAGGGAAGGAACCATTGACTTTGTGCCTATTCGGATGTTGTATCATTCCCTGCGCACGGAGGCTGGCTCAGCGATTGATTAAGACAGCCCTGACAAAGAACAGCGCCTTCATGATGGCCTTCAGAACACAGTATGACCAGCGAGAGGAGGATAGGGAGGGTAAGAATCTGCTAGCACTAGAAAGGGAGGATATAGTATAAATCAAATGTTGCGTGGCTAAAAGAAAAATGGTGGAATGTGAGAAAAGGGTTAATATGGTCTAGTATAATTTAATTTCAGGCCATCCAAGTAAGATGAATCACATTTGTTTCAGAATGCTTCAATCTATAATAACTGTGAGAAAAGGGTTATTAGAGATGGTTGATTTATACTAGAGCTCTGAAATATAACTTTGAAAGAAATAAGGTGTCAGCAGAAGCCAGACTGCTAGTAGAATAGAAAGTAACGATATAAAGAACAGAGAGAAATTCTAGATAATAGCAGCAAGTACAGATGGTGACATTTCAAGGATGAGAGTCAGAAGATAACCACAGTCAGGCAAGAACATAACGGGAACTGGGGGAAAGGGCATGAACTACTCTGGACTGCGCTTGCTTAATAAGATAAATGAATATTGCAAAAACGGCCAGCATGACAAGATGTCTCATTTAAATGCACATGCGATGCATGATAGGGGAGGTGCCTTTGACGTTGGGTGGGCGTTCCACGACGTTCTCGTGGGAATCTGGGCTTTATGTTGTGATTGGAAGAAGCTCAATGGGGAGGAATGAGGATGTGATAATAATGAAAAGAAATGTATGAAGATAGAACACATCCCGATCCTCGGTGTGCCTCTAGGGGACATCAGAGGAGAGGCACCTATTCTGCAGAATATGAAATTAATAAAAACACTTCTTTGCCTGAATTTGTCTCAAGAGCGTTTGTGATTTTGAATCTCACAATAACTGAAAATGTCATTCAGTTCTCTTAATTTTTAAGAAAGTTATGGGCTTTTATGTAAATTGACTGTCCTCGATCACAACTTTTGTGTTAAGTCAATAGAAAAGCAATAGGGAACAAGATGCCAATTTCCAAGTAAGAAAATGACCTGCGTTAAAAACTTTTTTTAATACTGAAGATATGAAAGTGAAATAGGAATCAAATTAAAGTTATTTTATCCTTTAGCTGATGGAATAAATTACAGGCTTGATTTTTTTAATCTGAAAATTTTGTAACTGGGTAAGGGCTGGTTTGGGTGGAAACGGATGATTTAACCAGTGAGTTGCAAAGAGAAATGTCTCTGCAGAAAAGGGTGGAGATGAGAAGATGTGACAAGTAGTGCGATCCTGTTGTAGGTGGTGAAGACACACACACAGTCATTTTATTATATGAAAACATAGCGATGGACACTGAAAGTGTACTGAGTATTAACTGGAGATCCCACACACACAAACACACACATACGAGTCAGTCACACACAAGATCTTTGTTGCTTTGATGCTCGTTTATTAAGCTGATGAAACTGCAATGTTACAGTTCAATCACAATCACTAGAAGCACAGAACACATTGTGAGCTTTCCAAACCTTGGTGTAACAAACAATGTGAAATCAAGAGGGTAATACAGAGAGACACAGTAATAATTCCAATCAGCACAATCTAAATCAAGACAGGATCAGCCTCCACCCCAGGGACTTTCCCACAGTCCGTGTCTGCCCGTCACCACCACCCCGCGCCCCTGGCACTTTCTTGTCTACATATGTGTGTCAGAGAGATGGCACCAAATGCCCTGGACACTGCTCTGTACTGCTGCACCTTTTAACTGGGATGCCCAACTGTTCGAGACTCTTGTGTACTGACTTTGAAGACATTATCCTGTCAGGGAGATTGATGAGAAACTGGAAGAACACAGTGATTTGTCAATTTACCCAGATGTAAACAGCCCTTTATTCTAGAATCAACACAACTACATCTACTGCTGATCTTGTGGCGAGAGGAAAGATCACAAAGCAAGGTCATATTCAGTTAGAGGTTGGAAGACCAACACATTCTAAATTGAACAATCATTATTGTCTTGAATAATGACATCCCCCTTTGCTGTAAATCCTGTTGATCCCCAGTCAATGATGTTCCCTCCATCACTGTAACACCCCTGACTGATCAATGCAATCTCATTGGGTTTTAGAACACGATCCCACATATTAACATTAGTTATCTCTCCGACAAAAGACTGTCCTTTGTCAAAACCTCCGCCGACGTTGTCTTGGTCCTGACCTATAATAAACATACCAGCCTGTTTCACAGCCCAACCCTTTCCAGTAACCTTCCGTATACTGCGTCTCCCATTGACCCAGACTGTCATCTCACCCCCTTGAGACTCCCAGGTCACACATATGTGTTTCAGTAAAGCATTCATTTCTGGGATGAAAAATTTAGTTTGTAGGTTTTGCATTTCCACCCAGAAATCTGTTGTATTTTGTTGCCATAACAGTATTTCATTATTGTGAAAGCTTGTTGCGTAGGAGAACAACGCGTAATTGCGAGTCGTTTCAGAGGCTGCGCTGATGCAGACAGTGAAGGCGGTCAAACTGGAGAAATCAGATGCATCGAAACTGACGAAGCTGGTGTCTGTTTTGGTTGAGAATATCGCTGATTTTCCATGCAATCCTGTAAAATATGAAGAGTTAGATTGTGAAATCTCAGTTTCAGATTGTAACATTGTCGTCTGAGATGAAGCACAGGGCAACTAGTGAGCAGCTTTCTGCAAAATAAAGTTTTAATTAAACCTAATCGACAGAGTGGGAGGAGTTCCAGAAGTATGTTCACCAGAGGAACAAGCGCAAATAACTAAAGGCACAAATCCCAGACCTGGGGAAGTTTTAAAGATTGATTCCTGGTTTGCCAAAATACAACACATTTTGTCACCCGACCTGTAACCTCTTCTTATTCTCACAATCCTGAGAAAGAGAACTAGTCAGTTTACTTCTGAGTCACATGAGTGACTACGTGAAGAAGGGCCGTCCGTCTGCGTGCGCGTCATTATGTCTGAACGCAACGCGCGACGGACTGGCAGAGGCACTGCGTCCTCCCAGGCCGCTAGGATCGGCAGGTAAGGAAAGTTGAATCACTTATCTGCAATCTTTCGGGCTTGAAACTTTTTGTAGTTTCAGGGCCCAGATGTCGAGGAGACGGTCCGCGGGGAAGTCGGCTGCCGAAGACCGCAACATTTCCCAGTAGCGGGCAATGGTGTTTCCCGACATTTAGCGCCAGCAGCTGAACCGGCAGGAGACTTGTTGCAGGAGGAGAGCTCCGTTGGGGGTCCTGCAGTACAGGAAAATCCACCCGCAAGTCAAACAACCCATTAACTCAGAAGGGTCCGGGGAGGGAAAGGGATACTCTCCCTCAACGGAGAGTGTCTGAGGACGACTCTCCCACATAGGAGCAACATTTTGGCGAAGTTGCTCCAACAATGACCTACTCTAAGGAGAGAGCTGTGTCAGCCCGGGCCTACAGCAGGCAGTACTGGGAGCCTTGCATAATGGGGTAACCCAATGTCTTCCCCATTGGAGGGGGAAGTACATATGGAAGAAACCACTCTGAATCAGAGTACAAAAGCAGGGGGGGGGGGGGGGGGACCTTCCCAGGGACAAGCAGAAGAAAGGAAGTAAGTAAGTAACTTTTACTTATATAGCACTGTTTAAGTTAACTTGCACCAAAGAGCTTTACATAAAATAAATAATAAGCACAAAACAAAAGAAATACTTCTGCAATCATCCAGGTTCCACAGGGTGCTTCCCTGGATAGAGATCTAGAAAATGTCTCCTGCTCCGAGGAGAGGAGCATTCACGGTCAGTTTCAGTCTGACCCAAAACAAGAATCTCATTTAGGCCCACTGGAGGGGCCATGTCAGCGCAGGTATCCTCAGGGGCCTGCAGCAGCAACTGTTTTCAGGGCTACCTACAAATCTCACTCTCTATGGAGGGGAGTGCGAGTGATCAGTAGGTAACTGATCTCGAATTACAATACTATACAATACCATTTATTTGTCATTTGAACCTCACATAACGTTCAAACGAAATTTGGTTTTGAGATCAGTAGGTAACTGATCTCGAATTAAAGTATGAACATACTGAAGCACATGCATATGGCCTCAAGAGACAGCAGTTGGCAGAATATCCGCACAAATGCCGACAAGGGAACAGCGCTATCAGGGTGACTTTGGAGAAACCAGCCGCCGAATCCTCTCTTCAGGTAAGACCAGAAGAAGGAAGCAAATTCTGTCGGACCAATCAAGGTACCAACGACAAGCAAACTTCATCAGTAGGCGACAACACACCCCACACCTCCATAGGGGGTAAGCAGTTCACTGAAGCCGGTGGTAGCTTGAAAGTTGGGCACGGAAATATGATCAGAGTCGTCTTTCAAGGCAGACTCAGAATTATGGCCAGAATTGTCCAACAAGACAGGCTCAGTATGATAAGGTTTTCAGACCAAGACCCAAGCAGAGGTCAGGAGAAACATGGAATCCACACTTCCTACCAGTCCAACTCCCAATCAAGGTGAGAAAAGGAACCTGCATCAGGGGCCTTTGGGCTTACCACAAGACCACCGGTAGCCATGGAGGTAGGTGGGTCTGGGTTTACCGAAACAAGGGATTGTGGACCAGTTACATGTTGGTAATTTTACTCTTGTGTTTTTGTTCAAAATGACAATAACATGAATTCCAGATCTGGTTTTAAAAAACAGATAACAACATGTGATTATTTTTTACTGCACAACATACATAGGTTCCAAGCAGACTTGGAACTCGGACCGGAATTGTCTTCAAGGCAGGCCCAGTATTTTGGGCAGGATTGCCTTCCAGGACAGGTGACAGATGGAGGATGTCACTTCATCCAGGTTTAACTCATTTGTGCAGTACAGACTTTCAGAAACAGCTATTTTTTGTTATAGTCTAACTACTGTTTTATAGGAGCTTCCTATAAAATGCTCACATGGCATGCATCGACCTCAAAGATGCATACTATTCGGTGTCTATTCATTAAGAACAGGAGGTATTTGAAGTTTAATGGATGGCATGACTCTGCCAAATGGGTTGACATCAGCTCCTAGACTATTGACTAAACTACGGAAACCAATTCTGGGACTACAAAGGTCTCAAAACCACATAGTAATGGCATATTTGGAGGACATTTTCATTTTGGTGTCACCAAGAATTGGCAGAAGCATCAGTCAAGCAAACCAAAACCCTGTTTGAAAGAATTGGTTACCTCATCCATCCAGTTAAATCAAAATTGACACCTACAAGGGTAATTGATTACCTAGAATTAACTATCAAAAACAGTAAATATGTTGGTGACTTTGCCTAGGGGCAAACGACAATATTAATTAAGCCTGCAATGACCTGATAGTCAAATTCTAGCCATCTATCAGGCAAACAGCGAGTGTAATTGGCAAATAGTAGCTGTATTCCTAGCAGTACGGGCCTTTGCATTACCAGAACTTACAGTAAGCAAAGGAACGAACACTCAGATTACATGCAAGCCGAATTGGCAAACTATGGATTGCCAGCAGAGGCCATTGTTGAATAACTATGGTGGATAACGAATAGGAGACAGCTCAGGGAAATTTTGCTCGAAAGCCATCGAGGTTTCTTCAGACCTATGCAAATGGCTAAGGGTGGGGAGACACCAACACAGTCTAAAGCTGTGGGGGCAGATGGAATGAGCAGGAGTCTGTAATTCACCAACACATGGAATCAATTACCCAAAATTGTTGGGGGCACAATATGGACTCAAAGTTCTCTGTAGCGATATGCAACTGGTGCTTGTTCAAATTCAGATTGATAACACCACTGCGGTGGTATATATCCATTAATGAGGGTGGTGTAAAATCTGTATCTTACGACAGATTGTCGAACCTCATTTGGCACTGGTGTATCGAGAGGAATATTTGGGAAATCTACGAGGTCAAGTCAAGTCAAGTTTATTTGTCACATACACATACGAGATGTGCAGTGAAATGAAAGTGGCAATGCTCGCGGACTTTTGTGCAAAAGACATCAACAAAACAAATTATAAACACAATCATAACACACATATTCTTTTACATAATATATAAGGTAGATATAACACGGTGACAGATGCTGGATCACGAATGTTTAATAACAACACAGAATGGATGTTGAATCAGACAGTATTTAACAAAATAACTACACGATTTGGCATACCAGATGTTGATCCGTTTGCATCTAGACTAACCATTAGTTACCAAGATATGTGGCCTGCGAGCTGGATCCAGGAGCAAGGCAGAGGAGTTACAATGAGTGATTACGTGCCCACTGCTCCCACCCTCATACTATCAAGGACATATGGAAGTTCTAGTTTCTTCACAATCTTACTATTCTCAGGTCTTCTTTTTATCTGTGATTTAACACCGCTGCTTTGAAGATTGACGCGCACGCGGACGGACGGCCCTTCTTCATGTAATCGCTCATCGTAACTCCTCATAAAATCAAGATCAAACTTCAAACTGGTAAGTTCGCATTTAATCTTACTATTCGTCACCACCAGAAATAATTGGGCAAAGATTCCAGCACATGGAAATAGAACACATTTTAAGAGTTGGATACAAGAAACAAGATTCAAGTTTATTCAAAAGGTACAAAATGTTGAAATAACTCAGAAGGTCAGGGAGCATATGAAAAAAGTAAAAAAGTCCCTGGTGTGTGCAGTGTAGTGCTAATATGCAGAGATCTCTGGTCAGTGCGGACTCTGTGGGCTGAAGGGCCTGCTTCCGCACTGTATCTCTAAACAAAAGGGGAGACCTGCTGCCTCGGTACAGACTGGGAATGGCGTCCGGGCTCCTGCTGCCCTGCATGCTCCTCAGTCCCTCTATCCTCAGATGCACCATGACTGATGTTTGCACTCAACAAATCCTCACATCAGAACAAGTACTAACCTGCACTGTCAGTTCCTGACAGGTAAATGCACAGCACAAGCACAATTGGAATGAAGAGCTTCATCTGGTCTCCGACCTGTTGAAACAAAGAATCTCCAATTCATTTAATTTTACTTGAATCTATTGAAAATAAGAACCAGCAGCCAGTCCCGTGTTTCAGCAACACACAAGCAGCCCCTCTGGTACTCACTGTGTCTGTCTCCAACAAGCCGGTTTCACCACAGGTGGGTCCAATACTCTAGGCACAAGATGCTGCAATTTATATTCTGCTGAACCCAGTCACAGCCAATCGCAGGAAGGAACTGAGGGGGTGGAGCAAACTCTGCTGCCATTAATCTGCCACATCAATCAGCATCAGATAATGAGATCGAGGGTGTGGTGCGCGGCACGTTAACTCATCTTCCCAGGTGGTGATGAAGTTCACCTCTTCCACCTGATCACAGATAATTCCCCCGCTCCATCTGGGAGCCCATCCCAGCCTTTCCCTCCTACATTTGCCCCCTAGTTCCACTGTATCACTCCTGGGGTTAATCAGCAAGGATAGTCCAGGAGACCATCTCCTCCCTCCTGTCTCATGGACTTTGATCGGATCATCAGATGTCATAGTCCTCCAGTGACAGGTCACGTTTGCAGAGACTAAGTTGACTGTCCCTAGTTAGCCCATACTGTTTCAAATGCGAGTACCTGAATGCCATTCCATACCTGAATTTTGATCAACTGGTCTTTAAATTACCCCACATGTCAGATACGGACTTACCCAACAACAACTGCTCTCATTTTACTCTCCCTAGCTCCTGCCTAATATCGTAATTTGCCTCACTCCAATGTAATTCCTTCCTGCAAAGTTCAGCCTTGTCCCTATACAAAATAATGGTAAAACATATGGAGTTGTGAACACTACCCCCAAAATGCTTTTGCACTGTAACACCAGTCACCCTGCATCCTTACAAAAAGATGCAGAGGCTTTGCAGATGGTGCAGAAGAGGTTTTCTGGAAAGCCACCTGGATTCATGGGCATTAGCAATTGGAAGATGTTGGAACAACTTGGATTGTTTTCTCTGGAGCATCGGAGTTAGAGGGCAAAACTAATGCAACTAAATACAATTATGAGAAGCATAGATTCGGTGGACAGTCAGAACATTTTACCAAAGATGGAAATGTCAAAGACTAGAGGGCATGGCTTTAAGGTGAGAGTGGCAAAGTTTAAAGGAGATACGTGGGACACGTATTTAACACAGATAGTAGTGGGTGCCTTCAATGCACTGCCAGGAGCAGACACGAGAGTGGTGTTTAAGAGGGTTTAAGATGGGCAAGTGGATATGTAAGGAGTGGAGAGATATGAATCATAGGTCAAAAAAGTAGATTGGTTTAACTTAGCATTCTGTTCGGCATAGACATTGCGGGCTGTAGGGATTGTTCCTGCCCACTGTTCTATGTTCTGTGGGTGTGCGGAGACCATGGGGAAGTGCTAATGAAATGGATAATCTCTGGCAGTGAGATGTAAAGAAGGGGACATTAGAAGCTGATAGTTCAGCCAACAGAGCTGTCAAAGTGTGGATGAAGGAGCGTGAAGCCGTCACTGAAGCTGATTGCAAGACCACCGGAGTCGCTGTGTGCGATTGTATTGGCATTTCCCATGAGGAATATTCATGATTTACATTCGGTTGCTCCCAGAAATTAATTTTATTTTGAAATGCAGTAGGAAGTGATGGAAAGTCTTAAGTTGTTTGGAGAAGAAGCGTTCAAGTGCAGAAACAAGGAACTGCAGATGCTGGTTTACAATAGAAGACATAAAGTGCTAACTCAGCGTGTGACGCAGCATCTCGAGAATGTGGATAGGTGATGTTTTGGATTAGGACCCTTCTTGAGAAAGATTGTGGAGGGGGTGGGTTTGGAGATATCTGGATGAGAGGAGAAGGACATAGTCTGGGGAGGAGAGTTTTTGATCAGCAGATGGTTGGACAAACTTGTTTTATGTTCAACTCTGTTTTATCAGGAATATATTGGGTAGATAAGAAGTTTTTTTTGCAGCATGGCCTCTGCCAATTTTTATCTCCATTCGGATTTACTTTCAGCAGCGTCCCAGTATTATGGTGATCCACAAGGGTGAATGATTTTTTGTAGTTGGAAAAACCTCCCAGGAGGGAATAAATATTGATGTCCACCGCATTGAAACCTGTTAAAAGTGGCGATGTGTTTCCTTACGGGATGTTTTTCTCTCAGTAGTAATGAAGAGCACCGCAGCAATGTGCAAGCATCAGGGGAGGATGTGGGTGGGGTGAATGAAGGGATTTGCTTATGAGGCAAATCTCTGGAGTGTGCCTGCAGTGGTGTTTGACGATACGTGTCCTTTCTCAGCTCTTGTCCCTGCCCCCACCTTGTCCCATGAGGCTTCCAGCTCCTTTTCCAGGCTTCTAGTTTGGTCCCAGCCAGCACCCAAAGTTCTGGAGCTCCACACATGAAGACCTGGATCCATCTGCTCTTTGAATCAAGGTAACATCCTGGCGAATCTCTTCTGTACCCTTTCCAATGTAATGGCAACCTTTCTATAGCTGGGTAGGCAAAACTTTACATAGTATCCAAGTATGGTCTAACCAAGGGGGGGGGGGGAGAGGGGACGGGCCACCACCGCCTCCAAAGTCAGCCAGCTCCGCAATGGTAATTCCACAGGCTCTGCAATAGGAGCCCTCAAGGTCGATTCCAGTTGGAGGCCACCAGCTCCTTGATTCTAGCAACCTGGGACTAGCTGCAGTTCCCAGGTCGGCTCGCCTTCCCCAGGTCTGGCTGTAGCACCCAGGTCAGATCCGGCCCATGGGCCATATGTTGCCGTCCCTGCCCTAGATGTTAGTCCTCATTGTGTCCCCTCCATGTTTTAAAAGCGATTTCCCAATATTTGCACTATAGTTTTACAGCATACGATTCATCTGCTCTTTGAACCAATCACTCACCTTGCCTTATCATTTCTCTTTCCATGTTGCTGCCACTTTTCTTTCCCTGGTCTCTGAATGATGAGCCGACTACACAGCTGATGATCAAACAGCTTTTGCAAGACCACAATATGACATTCGCCACCTTTCCCTCATTGTCCCTCCTTGTGAGTTCTGCATGGGGGCAGGAAGCAACACCAAAGCAGTCATTCATGCACTCAATTTCCACCCAACATCGCTGAGTCCTTCCTTCACTCCATCTCCAGGTCAGAAAATCAGGATGCAGGTTGGCCGTAAACACACATCACATGCCCACACATTCCCAGATCTACATTGCCCCTATTTCCATTCTCCTCAGTAAACCAGTTGTGAATGTATACGACCAAATCACTGTTAATCCCATGCATATTAATCTTCTGGATCTGCTTACCATGGGGGTCATTATCAAATAGCTTACTAATATGCAAGTGGACAACATCCACTGCCCTATCCTCATTGATCACATTCATCACCTACTCAAAAAAATCAACAAAGTTTGTAAGACACTGCCATGCTTATTTAGCCCAGGTATCCCATTCTCCACCAAACAAAATTGTGGAAAAGTGCAAATTCATCAAGGCTCCCACCTCCTACATGATCTCAAACTGTACTTGCATATTAATTAACATTAGACTTTAGCCTTTACAGATACAGTGCGGAAACAGGGCCTTCAGCCCAATGAATCTGCGCCGACCAGTGGACACCCTGTATATTAACATTAATAGGGACATTTAAAATTTTACCAAAGCCAATAAACTTACAAACTTGTATGTCTTTGGAATGTCAGAGGCTGTCAGGCAATACGGTCGTCGTGCAGATGTGTACATTTATTTCTACATGCCCTGCGGTGAAAGGTTGCATATTGAGGGGTGACCACACTAAATACAGATCTGACTGAGTTAAGGCACATTATAACTATCATTCAATAACTTCACCAGAGGGACTGTAGTGGTTCCAGCCAGTTCACCACCACCTCGTCAAGGGCAATTAGTGATGTGCAATAAATGCTGGTTAATGCTGAAACATTAATAAAGGCATTTTAAAAAGAATGTGTTCCAGGTGATTGGCGAATGAGGATTCCTTCACTACGCAATGTTTTCAATATTAACAAAACGCCTGTAACTCTTCGCAAAAATCAACACTTCCCATCAGGAATATTCCATGATTTACATTCTGATGCACCCAGAAATGGATTTTATTTTGAAAATGCAAGTTGTAAGTTGTTTGGAGAAGATGCGTTCAAGTGCAGAAACAAGGAAATGCAGATGCTGTTTTTCAAAAGTGCTAACTCAGCGAGTGACGCAGCATCACGAGAATGTGGATAGGTGATGTTTTGGATCAGGATCAGGACCCTTTTTGAGAATGATTGTGGGGGGGTGGGGGTTGAGATATCTGGATGAGAGCAGAGGCAGGACATAGTCTGGGGAGGAGAGTTTTTGGGTAAGCAGATGGTTGGACAAACTACTTTTATAAGTTCAACTCTGTTTTATCAGGCATATATTGGGTAGATCGGAAGATTTTTTTGCAGCATGGTAAATGCTAAAGGGCATAGATTTAAGAGGAGGGGGAGTAATTTTACAGAACATATGTAGGGCACGTTTTTCATACACAGTGTGGTGGTGCATGGACTGTGCATCCAGGCAAGCAATGATGTACAATACCACTTACTTTAGTATCATTGGAACACATACTAATCATGCCCAGCATATTTGTATCTGAATCATTTATATAAACCACAAACAGCAATGGGCCCAGCTATGGTCCCTGATGTTTACCAATCGTCACTGGGCACCTGTCCGAAAAACTCATTGGCGTTGAGATTTGAATGTGGCTGCTTAGAGGATGTCCCACAGTGAGAGATCAAGAAAGAAGGGTCAACATTTCAGAAGAAGGGATTGTACATTCAGGGCAGAAACAAGCAGAACATTTTTTTTCTCCCAGAAGTTTAGTGTTGCTCTTTGCAATGCACCATCCCAGAGTAGTATAGAGCTGGAGATGGACTGTGATGCAGGGGTGTGTGGAGTCAGCGGGGAATTGGTGTTGAGGCCAGGATTGGAACAGCCATTATCTCAGAGCTGGCTAGCCTCTGCCGATTTTTATCTCCTTTCGGATTTACTTTCAGCAACGTCCCAGTATTATGGTGATCCACAAGGGTGAATGATTTTTTGGTGTTGGAAAAACCTCCCAGGAGGGAATAAATATTGATGTCCACCGCATTGAAACCTGTTAAAAGTGGCGATGTGTTTCCTTACGGGATGTTTTTCTCTCAGTAGTAATGATGAGCACCGCAGCAGTGTGCAAGCATCAGGGGAGGATGGGGGTGGGGTGAATGAAGGGATTTGCTAATGAGGCAAATCTCTGGAGTGTGCCTGCAGTGGTGTTTGACGATACGTGTCCTTTCTCAGCTCTTGTCCCTGCCCCCACCTTGTCCCATGAGGCTTCCAGCTCCTTTTCCAGGCTTCTAGTTTGGTCCCAGCCAGCACCCAAAGTTCTGGAGCTCCAGGCATGAAGACCTGGATCCATTTGCTCTTTGAATCAAGGTAACATCCTGGCGAATCTCTTCTGTACCCTTTCCAATGTAATGGCAACCTTCCTATAGCTGGGTAGGCAAAACTTTACATAGTATCCAAGTATGGTCTAACCAAGGGGGGGGGGGGGGGGGGGGGGGGGGAGAGGGGACGGGCCCACTACCGCCTCCTCCAAAGTCAGCCAGCTCCGCAATGGTAATTCCACAGGCTCTGCGATAGGAGCCCTCAAGGTCGATTCCAGTTGGAGGCCACCAGCTCCTTGATTCTAGCAACCTGGGACTAGCTGCAGTCCCCAGGTCGGCTCGCCTTCCCCAGGTCTGGCTGTAGCACCCAGGTCAGATCCGGCCCATGGGCCATATGTTGCCGTCCCTGCCCTAGATGTTAGTCCTCATTGTGTCCCCTCCATGTTTTAAAAGCGATTTCCCAATATTTGCACTATAGTTTTACAGCATACGATTCATCTGCTCTTTGAACCAATCACTCACCTTGCCTTATCATTTCTCTTTCCATGTTGCTGCCACTTTTCTTTCCCTGGTCTCTGAATGATGAGCCGACTACACAGCTGATGATCAAACAGCTTTTGCAAGACCACAATATGACATTCGCCACCTTTCCCTCATTGTCCCTCCTTGTGAGTTCTGCATGGGTGCAGGAAGCAACACCAAAGCAGTCATTCATGCACTCAATTTCCACCCAACATCGCTGAGTCCTTCCTTCACTCCATCTCCAGGTCAGAAAATCAGGATGCAGGTTGGCCGTAAACACACATCACATGCCCACACATTCCCAGATCTACATTGCCCCTATTTCCATTCTCCTCAGTAAACCAGTTGTGAATGTATACGACCAAATCACTGTTAATCCCATGCATATTAATCTTCTGGATCTGCTTACCATGGGGTCATTATCAAATAGCTTACTAATATGCAAGTGGACAACATCCACTGCCCTATCCTCATTGATCACATTCATCACCTACTCAAAAAAATCAACAAAGTTTGTAAGACACTGCCATGCTTATTTAGCCCAGGTATCCCATTCTCCACCAAACAAAATTGTAGAAAAGTGCAAATTCATCAAGGCTCCCACCTCCTTCTTGATCTCAAACTGTACTTGCATATTAATTAACATTAGACTTTAGCCTTTACAGATACAGTGCGGAAACAGGGCCTTCAGCCCAATGAATCTGCGCCGACCAGTGGACACCCTGTATATTAACATTAATAGGGACATTTAAAATTTTACCAAAGCCAATAAACTTACAAACTTGTATGTCTTTGGGATGTCAGAGACTGTCAGGAAATACGGTTGTCATGCAGATGTGTAGATTTATTTCTACATGCCCTGTGGTGAAAGGTTGCATATTGAGGGGTGACCACACTAAATACAGATCTGACTGAGTTAAGGCACATTATAACTATCATTCAATAACTTCACCAGAGGGACTGTAGTGGTTCCAGCCAGTTCACCACCACCTCGTCAAGGGCAATTAGTGATGTGCAATAAATGTTGGTTATGCCATTGATCCTCAGGGACTGACACATTAATAAAGGCATTTTAAAAAGAATGTGTTCCAGGTGATTGGTGAATGAGGATTCCTTCACTACGCAATGTTTTCAATATTAACAAAACGCCTGTAACTCTTCGCAAAAATCAACACTTCCCATCAGGAATATTCCATGATTTACATTCTGATGCACCCAGAAATTGATTTTATTTTGAAAATGCAAGTTGTAAGTTGTTTGGAGAAGATGCGTTCAAGTGCAGAAACAAGGAAATGCAGATGCTGTTTTTCAAAAGTGCTAACTCAGCGAGTGACGCAGCATCACGAGAATGTGGATAGGTGATGTTTTGGATCAGGATCAGGACCCTTTTTGAGAATGATTGTGGGGGGGTGGGGGTTGAGATATCTGGATGATAGCAGAGGCAGGACATAGTCTGGGGAGGAGAGTTTTTGGGTAAGCAGATGGTTGGACAAACTACTTTTATAAGTTCAACTCTGTTTTATCAGGCATATATTGGGTAGATCGGAAGATTTTTTTGCAGCATGGTAAATGCTAAAGGGCATAGATTTAAGAGGAGGGGGAGTAATTTTACAGAAGATATGTAGGGCACGTTTTTCATACACAGTGTGGTGGTGCATGGACTGTGCATCCAGGCAAGCAATGATGTACAATACCACTTACTTTAGTATCATTCGAACACATACTAATCATGCCCAGCATATTTGTATCTGAATCATTTATATAAACCACAAACAGCAATGGGCCCAGCTATGGTCCCTGATGTTTACCAATCGTCACTGGGCACCTGTCCGAAAAACTCATTGGCGTTGAGATTTGAATGTGGCTGCTTAGAGGATGTCCCACAGTGAGAGATCGAGAAAGAAGGGTCAACATTTCAGAAGAAGGGATTGTACATTCAGGGCAGAAACAAGGAGAACAGTTTTTTTCTCCCAGAAGTTTAGTGTTGCTCTTTGCAATGCACCATCCCAGAGTAGTATAGAGCTGGAGATGGACTGTGATGCAGGGGTGTGTGGAGTCAGCGGGGAATTGGTGTTGAGGCCAGGATTGGAACAGCCATTATCTCAGAGCTGGCTAGCCTCTGCCGATTTTTATCTCCTTTCGGATTTACTTTCAGCAACGTCCCAGTATTATGGTGATCCACAAGGGTGAATGATTTTTTGGTGTTGGAAAAACCTCCCAGGAGGGAATAAATATTGATGTCCACCGCATTGAAACCTGTTAAAAGTGGCGATGTGTTTCCTTACGGGATGTTTTTCTCTCAGTAGTAATGATGAGCACCGCAGCAGTGGGCAAGCATCAGGGGAGGATGGGGGGGGGGTGAATGAAGGGATTTGCTTATGAGGCAAATCTCTGGAGTGTGCCTGCAGTGGTGTTTGACGATACGTGTCCTTTCTCAGCTCTTGTCCCTGCCCCCACCTTGTCCCATGAGGCTTCCAGCTCCTTTTCCAGGCTTCTAGTTTGGTCCCAGCCAGCACCCAAAGTTCTGGAGCTCCAGGCATGAAGACCTGGATCCATTTGCTCTTTGAATCAAGGTAACATCCTGGCGAATCTCTTCTGTACCCTTTCCAATGTAATGGCAACCTTCCTATAGCTGGGTAGGCAAAACTTTACATAGTATCCAAGTATGGTCTAACCAAGGGGGGGGGGGGGGGGGGGGGGGGGGGAGAGGGGGGGAGAGGGGAGGCCACTACCGCCTCCTCCAAAGTCAGCCAGCTCCGCAATGGTAATTCCACAGGCTCTGCGATAGGAGCCCTCAAGGTCGATTCCAGTTGGAGGCCACCAGCTCCTTGATTCTAGCAACCTGGGACTAGCTGCAGTCCCCAGGTCGGCCCGCCTTCCCCAGGTCTGGCTGTAGCACCCAGGTCAGATCCGGCCCATGGGCCATATGTTGCCGTCCCTGCCCTAGATGTTAGTCCTCATTGTGTCCCCTCCATGTTTTAAAAGCGATTTCCCAATATTTGCACTATAGTTTTACAGCATACGATTCATCTGCTCTTTGAACCAATCACTCACCTTGCCTTATCATTTCTCTTTCCATGTTGCTGCCACTTTTCTTTCCCTGGTCTCTGAATGATGAGCCGACTACACAGCTGATGATCAAACAGCTTTTGCAAGACCACAATATGACATTCGCCACCTTTCCCTCATTGTCCCTCCTTGTGAGTTCTGCATGGGTGCAGGAAGCAACACCAAAGCAGTCATTCATGCACTCAATTCGCACCCAACATCGCTGAGTCCTTCCTTCACTCCATCTCCAGGTCAGAAAATCAGGATGCAGGTTGGCCGTAAACACACATCACATGCCCACACATTCCCAGATCTACATTGCCCCTATTTCCATTCTCCTCAGTAAACCAGTTGTGAATGTATACGACCAAATCACTGTTAATCCCATGCATATTAATCTTCTGGATCTGCTTACCATGGGGTCATTATCAAATAGCTTACTAATATGCAAGTGGACAACATCCACTGCCCTATCCTCATTGATCACATTCATCACCTACTCAAAAAAATCAACAAAGTTTGTAAGACACTGCCATGCTTATTTAGCCCAGGTATCCCATTCTCCACCAAACAAAATTGTGGAAAAGTGCAAATTCATCAAGGCTCCCACCTCCTACTTGATCTCAAACTGTACTTGCATATTAATTAACATTAGACTTTAGCCTTTACAGATACAGTGCGGAAACAGGGCCTTCAGCCCAATGAATCTGCGCCGACCAGTGGACACCCTGTATATTAACATTAATAGGGACATTTAAAATTTTACCAAAGCCAATAAACTTACAAACTTGTATGTCTTTGGAATGTCAGAGGCTGTCAGGCAATACGGTCGTCGTGCAGATGTGTAGATTTATTTCTACATGCCCTGCGGTGAAAGGTTGCATATTGAGGGGTGACCACACTAAATACAGATCTGACTGAGTTAAGGCACATTATAACTATCATTCAATAACTTCACCAGAGGGACTGTAGTGGTTCCAGCCAGTTCACCACCACCTCGTCAAGGGCAATTAGTGATGTGCAATAAATGCTGGTTATGTCATTGATCCTCAGGGACTGAAACATTAATAAAGGCATTTTAAAAAGAATGTGTTCCAGGTGATTGGCGAATGAGGATTCCTTCACTACGCAATGTTTTCAATATTAACAAAACGCCTGTAACTCTTCGCAAAAATCAACACTTCCCATCAGGAATATTCCATGATTTACATTCTGATGCACCCAGAAATGGATTTTATTTTGAAAATGCAAGTTGTAAGTTGTTTGGAGAAGATGCGTTCAAGTGCAGAAACAAGGAAATGCAGATGATGTATTTCAAAAGTGGTAACTCAGCGAGTGACGCAGCATCACGAGAATGTGGATAGGTGATGTTTTGGATCAGGATCAGGACCCTTTTTGAGAATGATTGTGGGGGGGGTGGGGGTTTGAGATATCTGGATGATAGCAGAGGCAGGACATAGTCTGGGGAGGAGAGTTTTTGGGTAAGCAGATGGTTGGACAAACTACTTTTATAAGTTCAACTCTGTTTTATCAGGCATATATTGGGTAGATCGGAAGATTTTTTTGCAGCATGGTAAATGCTAAAGGGCATAGATTTAAGAGTAGGGGGAGTAATTTTACAGAACATATGTAGGGCACGTTTTTCATACACAGTGTGGTGGTGCATGGACTGTGCATCCAGGCAAGCAATGATGTACAATACCACTTACTTTAGTATCATTGGAACACATACTAATCATGCCCAGCATATTTGTATCTGAATCATTTATATAAACCACAAACAGCAATGGGCCCAGCTATGGTCCCTGATGTTTACCAATCGTCACTGGGCACCTGTCCGAAAAACTCATTGGCGTTGAGATTTGAATGTGGCTGCTTAGAGGATGTCCCACAGTGAGAGATCAAGAAAGAAGGGTCAACATTTCAGAAGAAGGGATTGTACATTCAGGGCAGAAACAAGGAGAACAGTTTTTTTCTCCCAGAAGTTTAGTGTTGCTCTTTGCAATGCACCATCCCAGAGTAGTATAGAGCTGGAGATGGACTGTGATGCAGGGGTGTGTGGAGTCAGCGGGGAATTGGTGTTGAGGCCAGGATTGGAACAGCCATTATCTCAGAGCTGGCTAGCCTCTGCCGATTTTTATCTCCTTTCGGATTTACTTTCAGCAACGTCCCAGTATTATGGTGATCCACAAGGGTGAATGATTTTTTGGTGTTGGAAAAACCTCCCAGGAGGGAATAAATATTGATGTCCACCGCATTGAAACCTGTTAAAAGTGGCGATGTGTTTCCTTACGGGATGTTTTTCTCTCAGTAGTAATGATGAGCACCGCAGCAGTGTGCAAGCATCAGGGGAGGATGTGGGTGGGGTGAATGAAGGGATTTGCTTATGAGGCAAATCTCTGGAGTGTGCCTGCAGTGGTGTTTGACGATACGTGTCCTTTCTCAGCTCTTGTCCCTGCCCCCACCTTGTCCCATGAGGCTTCCAGCTCCTTTTCCAGGCTTCTAGTTTGGTCCCAGCCAGCACCCAAAGTTCTGGAGCTCCAGGCATGAAGACCTGGATCCATTTGCTCTTTGAATCAAGGTAACATCCTGGCGAATCTCTTCTGTACCCTTTCCAATGTAATGGCAACCTTCCTATAGCTGGGTAGGCAAAACTTTACATAGTATCCAAGTATGGTCTAACCAAGGGGGGGGGGGGGGGGGGGGGGGGGGGGGGGGGGGGGGGGGGGGGGGGGGGGGGGAGGGGACGGGGCCACTACCGCCTCCTCCAAAGTCAGCCAGCTCCGCAATGGTAATTCCACAGGCTCTGCGATAGGAGCCCTCAAGGTCGATTCCAGTTGGAGGCCACCAGCTCCTTGATTCTAGCAACCTGGGACTAGCTGCAGTCCCCAGGTCGGCCCGCCTTCCCCAGGTCTGGCTGTAGCACCCAGGTCAGATCCGGCCCATGGGCCATATGTTGCCGTCCCTGCCCTAGATGTTAGTCCTCATTGTGTCCCCTCCATGTTTTAAAAGCGATTTCCCAATATTTGCACTATAGTTTTACAGCATACGATTCATCTGCTCTTTGAACCAATCACTCACCTTGCCTTATCATTTCTCTTTCCATGTTGCTGCCACTTTTCTTTCCCTGGTCTCTGAATGATGAGCCGACTACACAGCTGATGATCAAACAGCTTTTGCAAGACCACAATATGACATTCGCCACCTTTCCCTCATTGTCCCTCCTTGTGAGTTCTGCATGGGTGCAGGAAGCAACACCAAAGCAGTCATTCATGCACTCAATTTCGCACCCAACATCGCTGAGTCCTTCCTTCACTCCATCTCCAGGTCAGAAAATCAGGATGCAGGTTGGCCGTAAAAACACATCACATGCCCACACATTCCCAGATCTACATTGCCCCTATTTCCATTCTCCTCAGTAAACCAGTTGTGAATGTATACGACCAAATCACTGTTAATCCCATGCATATTAATCTTCTGGATCTGCTTACCATGGGGTCATTATCAAATAGCTTACTAATATGCAAGTGGACAACATCCACTGCCCTATCCTCATTGATCACATTCATCACCTACTCAAAAA
The DNA here is from genome assembly GCF_028641065.1 of Leucoraja erinaceus. Lineage (NCBI taxonomy): Eukaryota > Metazoa > Chordata > Chondrichthyes > Rajiformes > Rajidae > Leucoraja > Leucoraja erinaceus. The sequence continues at coordinate 9,733,623 of NC_073402.1, read as the reverse complement.
AATCAACAAAGTTTGTAAGACACTGCCATGCTTATTTAGCCCAGGTATCCCATTCTCACACCAAACAAAAATTGTGGAAAAGTGCAAATTCATCAAGGCTCCCACCTCCTACTTGATCTCAAACTGTACTTGCATATTAATTAACATTAGACTTTAGCCTTTACAGATACAGTGCGGAAACAGGGCCTTCAGCCCAATGAATCTGCGCCGACCAGTGGACACCCTGTATATTAACATTAATAGGGACATTTAAAATTTTACCAAAGCCAATAAACTTACAAACTTGTATGTCTTTGGAATGTCAGAGGCTGTCAGGCAATACGGTCGTCGTGCAGATGTGTAGATTTATTTCTACATGCCCTGCGGTGAAAGGTTGCATATTGAGGGGTGACCACACTAAATACAGATCTGACTGAGTTAAGGCACATTATAACTATCATTCAATAACTTCACCAGAGGGACTGTAGTGGTTCCAGCCAGTTCACCACCACCTCGTCAAGGGCAATTAGTGATGTGCAATAAATGCTGGTTATGTCATTGATCCTCAGGGACTGAAACATTAATAAAGGCATTTTAAAAAGAATGTGTTCCAGGTGATTGGCGAATGAGGATTCCTTCACTACGCAATGTTTTCAATATTAACAAAACGCCTGTAACTCTTCGCAAAAATCAACACTTCCCATCAGGAATATTCCATGATTTACATTCTGATGCACCCAGAAATGGATTTTATTTTGAAAATGCAAGTTGTAAGTTGTTTGGAGAAGATGCGTTCAAGTGCAGAAACAAGGAAATGCAGATGCTGTTTTTCAAAAGTGCTAACTCAGCGAGTGACGCAGCATCACGAGAATGTGGATAGGTGATGTTTTGGATCAGGATCAGGACCCTTTTTGAGAATGATTGTGGGGGGGTGGGGGTTGAGATATCTGGATGATAGCAGAGGCAGGACATAGTCTGGGGAGGAGAGTTTTTGGGTAAGCAGATGGTTGGACAAACTACTTTTATAAGTTCAACTCTGTTTTATCAGGCATATATTGGGTAGATCGGAAGATTTTTTTGCAGCATGGTAAATGCTAAAGGGCATAGATTTAAGAGGAGGGGGAGTAATTTTACAGAAGATATGTAGGGCACGTTTTTCATACACAGTGTGGTGGTGCATGGACTGTGCATCCAGGCAAGCAATGATGTACAATACCACTTACTTTAGTATCATTGGAACACATACTAATCATGCCCAGCATATTTGTATCTGAATCATTTATATAAACCACAAACAGCAATGGGCCCAGCTATGGTCCCTGATGTTTACCAATCGTCACTGGGCACCTGTCCGAAAAACTCATTGGCGTTGAGATTTGAATGTGGCTGCTTAGAGGATGTCCCACAGTGAGAGATCAAGAAAGAAGGGTCAACATTTCAGAAGAAGGGATTGTACATTCAGGGCAGAAACAAGCAGAACATTTTTTTTCTCCCAGAAGTTTAGTGTTGCTCTTTGCAATGCACCATCCCAGAGTAGTATAGAGCTGGAGATGGACTGTGATGCAGGGGTGTGTGGAGTCAGCGGGGAATTGGTGTTGAGGCCAGGATTGGAACAGCCATTATCTCAGAGCTGGCTAGCCTCTGCCGATTTTTATCTCCTTTCGGATTTACTTTCAGCAACGTCCCAGTATTATGGTGATCCACAAGGGTGAATGATTTTTTGGTGTTGGAAAAACCTCCCAGGAGGGAATAAATATTGATGTCCACCGCATTGAAACCTGTTAAAAGTGGCGATGTGTTTCCTTACGGGATGTTTTTCTCTCAGTAGTAATGATGAGCACCGCAGCAGTGTGCAAGCATCAGGGGAGGATGTGGGTGGGGTGAATGAAGGGATTTGCTTATGAGGCAAATCTCTGGAGTGTGCCTGCAGTGGTGTTTGACGATACGTGTCCTTTCTCAGCTCTTGTCCCTGCCCCCACCTTGTCCCATGAGGCTTCCAGCTCCTTTTCCAGGCTTCTAGTTTGGTCCCAGCCAGCACCCAAAGTTCTGGAGCTCCAGGCATGAAGACCTGGATCCATTTGCTCTTTGAATCAAGGTAACATCCTGGCGAATCTCTTCTGTACCCTTTCCAATGTAATGGCAACCTTCCTATAGCTGGGTAGGCAAAACTTTACATAGTATCCAAGTATTGTCTAACCAAGGGGGGGGGGGGGAGAGGGGAGAGGGGACGGGCCACTACCGCCTCCTCCAAAGTCAGCCAGCTCCGCAATGGTAATTCCACAGGCTCTGCGATAGGAGCCCTCAAGGTCATTTTCCAGTTGGAGGCCACCAGCTCCTTGATTCTAGCAACCTGGGACTAGCTGCAGTCCCCAGGTCGGCCCGCCTTCCCCAGGTCTGGCTGTAGCACCCAGGTCAGATCCGGCCCATGGGCCATATGTTGCCGTCCCTGCCCTAGATGTTAGTCCTCATTGTGTCCCCTCCATGTTTTAAAAGCGATTTCCCAATATTTGCACTATAGTTTTACAGCATACGATTCATCTGCTCTTTGAACCAATCACTCACCTTGCCTTATCATTTCTCTTTCCATGTTGCTGCCACTTTTCTTTCCCTGGTCTCTGAATGATGAGCCGACTACACAGCTGATGATCAAACAGCTTTTGCAAGACCACAATATGACATTCGCCACCTTTCCCTCATTGTCCCTCCTTGTGAGTTCTGCATGGGTGCAGGAAGCAACACCAAAGCAGTCATTCATGCACTCAATTCGCACCCAACATCGCTGAGTCCTTCCTTCACTCCATCTCCAGGTCAGAAAATCAGGATGCAGGTTGGCCGTAAACACACATCACATGCCCACACATTCCCAGATCTACATTGCCCCTATTTCCATTCTCCTCAGTAAACCAGTTGTGAATGTATACGACCAAATCACTGTTAATCCCATGCATATTAATCTTCTGGATCTGCTTACCATGGGGTCATTATCAAATAGCTTACTAATATGCAAGTGGACAACATCCACTGCCCTATCCTCATTGATCACATTCATCACCTACTCAAAAAAATCAACAAAGTTTGTAAGACACTGCCATGCTTATTTAGCCCAGGTATCCCATTCTCCACCAAACAAAATTGTGGAAAAGTGCAAATTCATCAAGGCTCCCACCTCCTACTTGATCTCAAACTGTACTTGCATATTAATTAACATTAGACTTTAGCCTTTACAGATACAGTGCGGAAACAGGGCCTTCAGCCCAATGAATCTGCGCCGACCAGTGGACACCCTGTATATTAACATTAATAGGGACATTTAAAATTTTACCAAAGCCAATAAACTTACAAACTTGTATGTCTTTGGAATGTCAGAGGCTGTCAGGCAATACGGTCGTCGTGCAGATGTGTAGATTTATTTCTACATGCCCTGCGGTGAAAGGTTGCATATTGAGGGGTGACCACACTAAATACAGATCTGACTGAGTTAAGGCACATTATAACTATCATTCAATAACTTCACCAGAGGGACTGTAGTGGTTCCAGCCAGTTCACCACCACCTCGTCAAGGGCAATTAGTGATGTGCAATAAATGTTGGTTATGTCATTGATCCTCAGGGACTGAAACATTAATAAAGGCATTTTAAAAAGAATGTGTTCCAGGTGATTGGCGAATGAGGATTCCTTCACTACGCAATGTTTTCAATATTAACAAAACGCCTGTAACTCTTCGCAAAAATCAACACTTCCCATCAGGAATATTCCATGATTTACATTCTGATGCACCCAGAAATGGATTTTATTTTGAAAATGCAAGTTGTAAGTTGTTTGGAGAAGATGCGTTCAAGTGCAGAAACAAGGAAATGCAGATGCTGTTTTTCAAAAGTGCTAACTCAGCGAGTGACGCAGCATCACGAGAATGTGGATAGGTGATGTTTTGGATCAGGATCAGGACCCTTTTTGAGAATGATTGTGGGGGGGTGGGGGTTGAGATATCTGGATGATAGCAGAGGCAGGACATAGTCTGGGGAGGAGAGTTTTTGGGTAAGCAGATGGTTGGACAAACTACTTTTATAAGTTCAACTCTGTTTTATCAGGCATATATTGGGTAGATCGGAAGATTTTTTTGCAGCATGGTAAATGCTAAAGGGCATAGATTTAAGAGGAGGGGGAGTAATTTTACAGAAGATATGTAGGGCACGTTTTTCATACACAGTGTGGTGGTGCATGGACTGTGCATCCAGGCAAGCAATGATGTACAATACCACTTACTTTAGTATCATTCGAACACATACTAATCATGCCCAGCATATTTGTATCTGAATCATTTATATAAACCACAAACAGCAATGGGCCCAGCTATGGTCCCTGATGTTTACCAATCGTCACTGGGCACCTGTCCGAAAAACTCATTGGCGTTGAGATTTGAATGTGGCTGCTTAGAGGATGTCCCACAGTGAGAGATCGAGAAAGAAGGGTCAACATTTCAGAAGAAGGGATTGTACATTCAGGGCAGAAACAAGGAGAACAGTTTTTTTCTCCCAGAAGTTTAGTGTTGCTCTTTGCAATGCACCATCCCAGAGTAGTATAGAGCTGGAGATGGACTGTGATGCAGGGGTGTGTGGAGTCAGCGGGGAATTGGTGTTGAGGCCAGGATTGGAACAGCCATTATCTCAGAGCTGGCTAGCCTCTGCCGATTTTTATCTCCTTTCGGATTTACTTTCAGCAACGTCCCAGTATTATGGTGATCCACAAGGGTGAATGATTTTTTGGTGTTGGAAAAACCTCCCAGGAGGGAATAAATATTGATGTCCACCGCATTGAAACCTGTTAAAAGTGGCGATGTGTTTCCTTACGGGATGTTTTTCTCTCAGTAGTAATGATGAGCACCGCAGCAGTGTGCAAGCATCAGGGGAGGATGTGGGTGGGGTGAATGAAGGGATTTGCTTATGAGGCAAATCTCTGGAGTGTGCCTGCAGTGGTGTTTGACGATACGTGTCCTTTCTCAGCTCTTGTCCCTGCCCCCACCTTGTCCCATGAGGCTTCCAGCTCCTTTTCCAGGCTTCTAGTTTGGTCCCAGCCAGCACCCAAAGTTCTGGAGCTCCAGGCATGAAGACCTGGATCCATTTGCTCTTTGAATCAAGGTAACATCCTGGCGAATCTCTTCTGTACCCTTTCCAATGTAATGGCAACCTTCCTATAGCTGGGTAGGCAAAACTTTACATAGTATCCAAGTATGGTCTAACCAAGGGGGGGGGGGGGGGGGGGGGGGGGGGGGGGGGGGGGGGGGGGGGGGGGGGGGGGGGGGGGGGGGGACGGGCCACCTACCGCCTCCTCCAAAGTCAGCCAGCTCCGCAATGGTAATTCCACAGGCTCTGCGATAGGAGCCCTCAAGGTCGATTCCAGTTGGAGGCCACCAGCTCCTTGATTCTAGCAACCTGGGACTAGCTGCAGTTCCCAGGTCGGCCCGCCTTCCCCAGGTCTGGCTGTAGCACCCAGGTCAGATCCGGCCCATGGGCCATATGTTGCCGTCCCTGCCCTAGATGTTAGTCCTCATTGTGTCCCCTCCATGTTTTAAAAGCGATTTCCCAATATTTGCACTATAGTTTTACAGCATACGATTCATCTGCTCTTTGAACCAATCACTCACCTTGCCTTATCATTTCTCTTTCCATGTTGCTGCCACTTTTCTTTCCCTGGTCTCTGAATGATGAGCCGACTACACAGCTGATGATCAAACAGCTTTTGCAAGACCACAATATGACATTCGCCACCTTTCCCTCATTGTCCCTCCTTGTGAGTTCTGCATGGGTGCAGGAAGCAACACCAAAGCAGTCATTCATGCACTCAATTCGCACCCAACATCGCTGAGTCCTTCCTTCACTCCATCTCCAGGTCAGAAAATCAGGATGCAGGTTGGCCGTAAACACACATCACATGCCCACACATTCCCAGATCTACATTGCCCCTATTTCCATTCTCCTCAGTAAACCAGTTGTGAATGTATACGACCAAATCACTGTTAATCCCATGCATATTAATCTTCTGGATCTGCTTACCATGGGGTCATTATCAAATAGCTTACTAATATGCAAGTGGACAACATCCACTGCCCTATCCTCATTGATCACATTCATCACCTACTCAAAAAAATCAACAAAGTTTGTAAGACACTGCCATGCTTATTTAGCCCAGGTATCCCATTCTCCACCAAACAAAATTGTGGAAAAGTGCAAATTCATCAAGGCTCCCACCTCCTACTTGATCTCAAACTGTACTTGCATATTAATTAACATTAGACTTTAGCCTTTACAGATACAGTGCGGAAACAGGGCCTTCAGCCCAATGAATCTGCGCCGACCAGTGGACACCCTGTATATTAACATTAATAGGGACATTTAAAATTTTACCAAAGCCAATAAACTTACAAACTTGTATGTCTTTGGAATGTCAGAAGCTGTCAGGCAATACGGTCGTCGTGCAGATGTGTAGATTTATTTCTACATGCCCTGCGGTGAAAGGTTGCATATTGAGGGGTGACCACACTAAATACAGATCTGACTGAGTTAAGGCACATTATAACTATCATTCAATAACTTCACCAGAGGGACTGTAGTGGTTCCAGCCAGTTCACCACCACCTCGTCAAGGGCAATTAGTGATGTGCAATAAATGCTGGTTATGCCATTGATCCTCAGGGACTGAAACATTAATAAAGGCATTTTAAAAAGAATGTGTTCCAGGTGATTGGCGAATGAGGATTCCTTCACTACGCAATGTTTTCAATATTAACAAAACGCCTGTAACTCTTCGCAAAAATCAACACTTCCCATCAGGAATATTCCATGATTTACATTCTGATGCACCCAGAAATGGATTTTATTTTGAAAATGCAAGTTGTAAGTTGTTTGGAGAAGATGCGTTCAAGTGCAGAAACAAGGAAATGCAGATGCTGTTTTTCAAAAGTGCTAACTCAGCGAGTGACGCAGCATCACGAGAATGTGGATAGGTGATGTTTTGGATCAGGATCAGGACCCTTTTTGAGAATGATTGTGGGGGGGTGGGGGTTGAGATATCTGGATGATAGCAGAGGCAGGACATAGTCTGGGGAGGAGAGTTTTTGGGTAAGCAGATGGTTGGACAAACTACTTTTATAAGTTCAACTCTGTTTTATCAGGCATATATTGGGTAGATCGGAAGATTTTTTTGCAGCATGGTAAATGCTAAAGGGCATAGATTTAAGAGGAGGGGGAGTAATTTTACAGAAGATATGTAGGGCACGTTTTTCATACACAGTGTGGTGGTGCATGGACTGTGCATCCAGGCAAGCAATGATGTACAATACCACTTACTTTAGTATCATTCGAACACATACTAATCATGCCCAGCATATTTGTATCTGAATCATTTATATAAACCACAAACAGCAATGGGCCCAGCTATGGTCCCTGATGTTTACCAATCGTCACTGGGCACCTGTCCGAAAAACTCATTGGCGTTGAGATTTGAATGTGGCTGCTTAGAGGATGTCCCACAGTGAGAGATCGAGAAAGAAGGGTCAACATTTCAGAAGAAGGGATTGTACATTCAGGGCAGAAACAAGGAGAACAGTTTTTTTCTCCCAGAAGTTTAGTGTTGCTCTTTGCAATGCACCATCCCAGAGTAGTATAGAGCTGGAGATGGACTGTGATGCAGGGGTGTGTGGAGTCAGCGGGGAATTGGTGTTGAGGCCAGGATTGGAACAGCCATTATCTCAGAGCTGGCTAGCCTCTGCCGATTTTTATCTCCTTTCGGATTTACTTTCAGCAACGTCCCAGTATTATGGTGATCCACAAGGGTGAATGATTTTTTGGTGTTGGAAAAACCTCCCAGGAGGGAATAAATATTGATGTCCACCGCATTGAAACCTGTTAAAAGTGGCGATGTGTTTCCTTACGGGATGTTTTTCTCTCAGTAGTAATGATGAGCACCGCAGCAGTGTGCAAGCATCAGGGGAGGATGTGGGTGGGGTGAATGAAGGGATTTGCTTATGAGGCAAATCTCTGGAGTGTGCCTGCAGTGGTGTTTGACGATACGTGTCCTTTCTCAGCTCTTGTCCCTGCCCCCACCTTGTCCCATGAGGCTTCCAGCTCCTTTTCCAGGCTTCTAGTTTGGTCCCAGCCAGCACCCAAAGTTCTGGAGCTCCAGGCATGAAGACCTGGATCCATTTGCTCTTTGAATCAAGTAACATCCTGGCGAATCTCTTCTGTACCCTTTCCAATGTAATGGCAACCTTCCTATAGCTGGGTAGGCAAAAACTTTACATAGTATCCAAGTATGGGGGGGGGGGGGGGGGGGGGGGGGGGGGGGGGGGGGGGGGGGAGGGGACGGGCCACTACCGCCTCCTCCAAAGTCAGCCAGCTCCGCAATGGTAATTCCACAGGCTCTGCGATAGGAGCCCTCAAGGTCATTTTCCAGTTGGAGGCCACCAGCTCCTTGATTCTAGCAACCTGGGACTAGCTGCAGTCCCCAGGTCGGCCCGCCTTCCCCAGGTCTGGCTGTAGCACCCAGGTCAGATCCGGCCCATGGGCCATATGTTGCCGTCCCTGCCCTAGATGTTAGTCCTCATTGTGTCCCCTCCATGTTTTAAAAGCGATTTCCCAATATTTGCACTATAGTTTTACAGCATACGATTCATCTGCTCTTTGAACCAATCACTCACCTTGCCTTATCATTTCTCTTTCCATGTTGCTGCCACTTTTCTTTCCCTGGTCTCTGAATGATGAGCCGACTACACAGCTGATGATCAAACAGCTTTTGCAAGACCACAATATGACATTCGCCACCTTTCCCTCATTGTCCCTCCTTGTGAGTTCTGCATGGGTGCAGGAAGCAACACCAAAGCAGTCATTCATGCACTCAATTCGCACCCAACATCGCTGAGTCCTTCCTTCACTCCATCTCCAGGTCAGAAAATCAGGATGCAGGTTGGCCGTAAACACACATCACATGCCCACACATTCCCAGATCTACATTGCCCCTATTTCCATTCTCCCTCAGTAAACCAGTTGTGAATGTATACGACCAAATCACTGTTAATCCCATGCATATTAATCTTCTGGATCTGCTTACCATGGGGTCATTATCAAATAGCTTACTAATATGCAAGTGGACAACATCCACTGCCCTATCCTCATTGATCACATTCATCACCTACTCAAAAAAATCAACAAAGTTTGTAAGACACTGCCATGCTTATTTAGCCCAGGTATCCCATTCTCCACCAAACAAAATTGTGGAAAAGTGCAAATTCATCAAGGCTCCCACCTCCTACTTGATCTCAAACTGTACTTGCATATTAATTAACATTAGACTTTAGCCTTTACAGATACAGTGCGGAAACAGGGCCTTCAGCCCAATGAATCTGCGCCGACCAGTGGACACCCTGTATATTAACATTAATAGGGACATTTAAAATTTTACCAAAGCCAATAAACTTACAAACTTGTATGTCTTTGGAATGTCAGAGACTGTCAGGAAATACGGTCGTCATGCAGATGTGTAGATTTATTTCTACATGCCCTGCGGTGAAAGGTTGCATATTGAGGGGTGACCACACTAAATACAGATCTGACTGAGTTAAGGCACATTATAACTATCATTCAATAACTTCACCAGAGGGACTGTAGTGGTTCCAGCCAGTTCACCACCACCTCGTCAAGGGCAATTAGTGATGTGCAATAAATGCTGGTTATGCCATTGATCCTCAGGGACTGAAACATTAATAAAGGCATTTTAAAAAGAATGTGTTCCAGGTGATTGGTGAATGAGGATTCCTTCACTACGCAATGTTTTCAATATTAACAAAACGCCTGTAACTCTTCGCAAAAATCAACACTTCCCATTAGGAATATTCCATGATTTACATTCTGATGCACCCAGAAATTGATTTTATTTTGAAAATGCAAGTTGTAAGTTGTTTGGAGAAGATGCGTTCAAGTGGAGAAACAAGGAAATGCAGATGCTGTTTTTCAAAAGTGCTAACTCAGCGAGTGACGCAGCATCACGAGAATGTGGATAGGTGATGTTTTGGATCAGGATCAGGACCCTTTTTGAGAATGATTGTGGGGGGGTGGGGGTTGAGATATCTGGATGATAGCAGAGGCAGGACATAGTCTGGGGAGGAGAGTTTTTGGGTAAGCAGATGGTTGGACAAACTACTTTTATAAGTTCAACTCTGTTTTATCAGGCATATATTGGGTAGATCGGAAGTTTTTTTGCAGCATGGTAAATGCTAAAGGGCATAGATTTAAGAGGAGGGGGAGTAATTTTACAGAAGAAAAGTAGGGCACGTTTTTCATACACAGTGTGGTGGTGCATGGACTGTGCATCCAGGCAAGCAATGATGTACAATACCACTTACTTTAGTATCATTCGAACACATACTAATCATGCCCAGCATATTTGTATCTGAATCATTTATATAAACCACAAACAGCAATGGGCCCAGCTATGGTCCCTGATGTTTACCAATCGTCACTGGGCACCTGTCCGAAAAACTCATTGGCGTTGAGATTTGAATGTGGCTGCTTAGAGGGTGTCCCACAGTGAGAGATCGAGAAAGAAGGGTCAACATTTCAGAAGAAGGGATTGTACATTCAGGGCAGAAACAAGCAGAACATTTTTTTTCTCCCAGAAGTTTAGTGTTGCTCTTTGCAATGCACCATCACAGAGTAGCATAGAGCTGGAGATGGACTGTGATGCAGGGGTGTGTGGAGTCAGCGGGGAATTGGTGTTGAGGCCAGGATTGGAACAGCCATTATCTCACAGCTGGCTAGCCTCTGCCGATTTTTATCTCCTTTCGGATTTACTTTCAGCAACGTCCCAGTATTATGGTGATCCACAAGGGTGAATGATATTTTGGTGTTGGAAAAACCTCCCAGGAGGGAATAAATATTGATGTCCACCGCATTGAAACCTGTTAAAAGTGGCGATGTGTTTCCTTACGGGATGTTTTTCTCTCAGTAGTAATGATGAGCACCGCAGCAGTGTGCAAGCATCAGGGGAGGATGTGGGTGGGGTGAATGAAGGGATTTGCTTATGAGGCAAATCTCTGGAGTGTGCCTGCAGTGGTGTTTGACGATACGTGTCCTTTCTCAGCTCTTGTCCCTGCCCCCACCTTGTCCCATGAGGCTTCCAGCTCCTTTTCCAGGCTTCTAGTTTGGTCCCAGCCAGCACCCAAAGTTCTGGAGCTCTAGGCATGAAGACCTGGATGCATCTGCTCTTTGAATCAAGGTAACATCCTGACAAATCTCTTCTGTACCCTTTCCAATGTAATGGCAACCTTCCTATAGCTGGGTAGGCAAAGCTTTACATAGTATCCAAGTATGGTCTAACCAATTCATACTGGTGCATCATGACAATGAAGGCAAGCAAGCCAATGCCTTCTGAACTGCTCTATCCACCTAAAATGTCATTTCCAGGGAACCATGTAGCTGGACTCTCAGATCTATTGTATTAATCTTCTGGATCTGCCTACCGTGGGGTCATTATCAAATAGCTTACTAAAATGCAAGTGGACAACATCCACTGCCCTGTCCTCGTTGATCACATTCATCACCTACTCAAAAAAATCAACAACATAAGATACAGCCTGCTGTGTACAAAACCATGCTTATTTTGCCCAGGTATCCCATTCGCCACCAAACGGAATTGTGTAAAAGTGCAATTTCATCAAGGCTCCCACCTCCGTCTTGATCTCAAACTGTACTTGCACATTAATTAGCATTAGACTTTAGGGATATAATGCGGAAACAGACCATTCGGCCCTACAAATCCGTGCTGAACAGTGGACACCCTGTACATTAACACAGGGATCATTAAAAAGGGAAAATTTAAAATTTTACCAAAGCCATTAACTTACAAACCTGTATGTCTTTGGACAGGACCTAGGTTTGAACAGAGGAGACCACAGCTGGGCCAACACTAGCAATGAGGCAAACCCAACTGGGGAGAAACATATTGGAGTCACTCCAGTTATTGAGATGTTTCCAACAGTATGTTTGTTCTGTTTTATGTCACAAGTCTGTGCTGCATTGCTGGTACATTTGATGAGTTAATACCTAAACCAATTTGCCTGACTACATGGAAAGCACAAAGGCTACACACGGTTGTGTTAATGCACAGGCTAGGAGACTAGACAAACTAACTAACAGCAAACAGAGTCTCAATAAATGGCCAAATAAAAACTTGTGAGGTGTCACAGGGATAGATCTGGGTCTCAACTGTTTACATTCCATATTAGTGACGGATAATAATAATAATAATAATAAGTTTATTTATATCGCACATTTATAGTCAATTTTCATTGACCCCAAAGTGCTTTACATAATTTAAAAATCAGTTCCATACAAAGCATAAAGATGGGTTAACAAAATAATAAAATGCATAAACAGGACACAACATGTAACATAAACATCCACCACAGCATTCATCACTGTGGTGGAAGGCACAAAAAATTTTGGCCGTCCTCCTCCTCCATTCCCCCCCCCCCCCCCCCCCCCCGTGGACAAGACCAGAGTCCAGAGTCCAGTCCAGGATCGGTCTTTCCTCCCCGGAGACCGCGGCTTCAAGATTGTGTAGGCCGCAGGCCTGCGGTTGAGATGTAAAGTCCCCGCCGCAGCCAGAAGCACCGTAGACTGCAGGGCCGGCGGTCGAAGCTCCCCTCCAGGGGTGATGGTAAGTCCATGCCGGGCCCGCGGTAGAAGTTATCCGCGGGCCGGCAATGGCGGCTTCTTCTTCCCCCGGGTCCCCCACGAGGGATCCCGGGCTGTAGACGCCGCAGCAGCTGGAACTCTGAAGACCGCGCGCGGCTTCAGGCTGCGACTTCAGGCTGCCGGCTGCCCCGGGCCAGTGAAACGGAGCGCTCCCCTCCAGCGAGCCCCAGCGAGGGCTCACCCGCTCCACGCCGAGTCCACGCTGCGCCCGCCGCTGAAGCCCCGGGCACGTCTCCGTGAAAGGCCGCGCCGATCCTTGATGGTAGGCCACGGGGGAGGCGACCTGGAAAAAGTCGACTCTCCATGGAGGAGGCGACCGAAGCGGTTTCCCCCTTACACCACCCACACCACCCCCCACACAAAACACAAAAAAACCCACTAAATACACATTTTAAAACATACTAAAAATAAAAAATAAAATTGAAAGGCTGACGCGCTGCTGCCATGGCTGCCGCCAGAACAGCGCCCCCTTCATGAATGAAGCGACTGTGTGAATCGTAGACAGATTTACTGGTGAACAAAGACAGGTGGATAACCAGGTTGTAAGGAAGAAAGAATGAAAACAGAAATATTAATTAAACAGGGTGAGGCTACACAATGTTGATCCACAAAGTGATTTTGGGATCCGAATGCATCAAACACAAATATTTAGCAAGAAGATAAACCATGGTATTTGAACATCTCATGGTATGTTGGCCTTTATTACAAAAGGTATTAAGTATATAAGTAGGGGTTGTGTTCCATCAATACCCACAGTGTGCAGGAAGGATGTCACTCAAGAGATATGCTTAACAAATTCACAAGGCAAACCAATTCAGATTAAAAACCATCTGTCATTTCTGTGGTTCATCTAGTTTCTGTTGTATAGTTTGACAGCCTTCCTCACAGTGCACAACTCCACCAATTTTGGAATCACCTGCAGACTTAATGAAACAAAACATCTACTGTGATGGCCATATCATATATACACACATTACAAACTACCGAGGTCCCAGCTACCATGTGCTTGTTTAGCATCGCACCTACATTCTCTCACTCCAAGCACAAATTCCCTCCTTTATTCTTGAGCAGTCCTGCCTTCTCCCTGGTCACCCTCTTGTAAAGTGAATAAAACCCTGGGTCCTGATCAGGTCTAGAAGCTAGGGGAGAAATAACAGGGGCCTGGCAGAGAGAGTGTAACATCTTCAGCCACAGGGTAAGGAGCGGGACACTGGAGGATGGCTTACGTTATGACTTTACTTCAGAAGGGCTGTAAAGACAAGCCAGGGAACTACAGGCTAGTGAGCCTAACATCAGTGGGGGGGGGGGGTGGGGGGGGGGGGGGGGGGTTACTGGAGAGGAATCTGAGGGATAGTGGCAGTTTATGTACAGGTAAGGATGGATTAGAATCAATCAACATGGCTTTGAGTGTGGGAAATTGTGTCTATCAAACCGGAGAGAGAACCAGGAGAGGAGGGAGAGTGTTGGTCTGGAAGTGAACCTAGCACCAGGAGCTCTGCAAGGACAGGACCTAGGATTGAACAGAGGACACCACAGCTGGGCTAACACTAGCAATGAGGCAAATCCAACTGGAGAGAAACATATTGGAATCACTCCAGTTATTTATATGTTTCCAACAGTATGTTGGTTTTGTTTTATGTCACAAGTCTGTGCTACATTGCTGATACGTTGGGTTTGGTGAGTAAGTGACCTAAACCAATTTGCCCGACTACATGGAAAGCACAACGGCTACACGCGGTTGTGGTAATGAACACGCAAGAAGACTAGACAAACTAACTAACAGCAAACAGAGTCTCAATAAATGGCCAACCAATAACTCGTGAGGTGTCACAAGGATTAGATCTGGGACTCAACGGTTTACATTCCACATTAGTGACGCATGAAGCGACTGTAGACAGATTTACTGGTGAACAAAGACAGGTGGATAACCAGGTTGTGAGGAGAGCACAAGGAACCTGGAAAGGGATATGGACGGGTTAACTGAGTGGACAATAGAATGCCTTTTATTGTCATTCAAACAGACAAGGTTTGAACAAAATTTCATTCCTGCAGTCATGACATTACAAAAAAAAAACCAAGACCCACACTTAACACAATTTACACAAACATCCATCACATTGAATCTCTAACACCTCCTCACTGTGATGGAAGGCAAAAGTGTTATCTCTTCCTTTTGTTCTTCTCCCACGGTCCAGCAGTCTAACTGCAGCATCGAGGCGACTGGGGCTCATGATGTTAAAGCCCCCAGTGGGGGATAGTATGTCCTGCGCCCATTTTAGCCCTGTGGGGCGATGTTAGACCCCGCTCCGAGTCATTTAAACATCGCAATTCCAGCTGGAGAAGTTGCTGCTTTGCAAGATGACAATAAAGGTTATTTTGATTTGAAGATATGCTTAACAAATTCACAAGGCAAATCAGTTAAGTCACCAGCAGATGTGCTTGCACACCAACGAGTTTCAAATAAGTAGGCAAATCAATTTAGCCGCAGGTGAAGACAGTCTGTTTTTGCAGCAGGCAGCATGAGATGGAGCACAGGGTAACTTATCTATTCCGTCACCATGTTGCATGTCCATGAGGGCTGCTGCCTGCTGCAAAACAGTAGGATGTGGGGTGATCTCGGACTGGGGACCTCCATCTGCGGCTGGATATTCGACTTCCTGACGGGCAGGCCCCAGGTGGTGAGAATTGGCAGCCACACCTCTTCCTCACTGATCCTCCACACAGGCGCACCATAGGGCTGTGTGCTCAGTCCTCTCCTGTACTCCCTATTCACGCACAACTGTACTACTAAGCACAGCTCCAACATCATCTTAAAGTTTGCCGACGACTCGACCATCCTGAGTCTCATCACAGCCAATAATGGACGGCCTATAGAGAGTGGGTAAAGGCACTAAACAGCTGGTGCAAGGGAAATAACCTCTCTCTCTCAATGTCAGCAAAACTAAAGAGATGATCGTGGACTACAGGAGACAGCAGGGGTGTGGACACTTCCCCATCCACATCGGTGATGCTGAGGTTTAAAGGCTCAGCAGCTTCAAGTTCCTCAGTGTGCACATCACTGGGGAACTCTCTTGGTCACTGCACACGGACACAATAACTAAGAAAGCCCGCCAGCGGCTCTTTTACCTGAGAAGACTGAGGAGGTTTGGTATGAACGCCAGCATCCTCACAAACTTCTGCATCATCGAGAGTCTGCTGACGGGCTGCATCACAGTCTGGTACGGGAACTGTTCCCCCACAGCCGCAAATCACTACAGAGAGTGGTGAAGGCGGCACAGCACATCACTGGCCACTGTCTCCCGGCCATTCAGGACAATTTTCACATTCAGTGCCTGCGGAAGGCACACAGCATCATCAAGGACCACAGCCACCCAGCACGCAGACTGCTCTCCTTGTTACCGTCAGACAGACGATACAGGAGCATGGCTGCACGCACCACCAGACTTAAGAACAGTTTTTATCATCAAGCCATCAGGCTTAGGAACTCATAAACACATCATATATGTTGATTATTTTATTTATTTACTATTGTCTTTCACCTACCAATGTCACTTTTATCTTATCTTGTTTTACCTTAATTTTATCCTGTAATATAATTGCTGAGGTGACCCGTTGTCTTGTCAAACACATTCCATAGTTCCGTTGACCCTGTGTTAACCCACATATCTATCTATCTATCTTTAAAACTGTGTGTCGCCCCTCCCCATCCCCCCCTCCCCCACATCTCTCTCCATATCCCCCTCTCTCACCCCCTACCCCGCTCTCCATTCACTCCCAAATCTGTCCCATTTCCTCCTCCTCCTCTCCCCTCCCCCCACCTGTGTGTTTGGGGGGTGGTTAATGTGAGTGTGATGCCGCAGCTCTCCCCCCCCCCCCCCCCCCCCCCCCCCCCCACCGCAAACGCCGCTGGGGAAACAGACCCAACGGGTCTGCACTTGGTCTAGTCTATCTTTAAAACTGTGTGGCTGCCGGCGTCCGGCTGCCGGCTGCCTTTCTTCCTTTGATTCCTTGCTACACTGAAACCAGATGCAGAATCGCCGAGATCTTTTCCATTTCAGTAGAGATTTCACTTTTCTTTCCAAGTATCCGCTCCCCCCTCCCCCCCCCCCCCCCCCCCCCCCCCCCCCAATATTTTTTTTTTAAATGGCTTCTCACTTTAAATGGCTCCATACCCATAGGCAAATGCAGCACCAGCCCCAGCCACTGGTGAACGTTCCATTGTGTGATGTCACAATGCCCAATGTTCACATGTGTCCAATCGGAATGGATTCATTTACATATGCCTTTGCAGGAGCCCCAGCCCATGGTGAACGTTCCATCGTGTGATGTCACAATGGCCAATGCTCAAAGACATTCTTGCCATAGAGGGAGTACAGAGAAGGTTCACCAGACTGATTCCTGGGATGTCAGGACTTTCATATGAAGAAAGACTGGATAGACTCAGCTTGTACTCACTAGATTTTAGAAGATTGAGGGGGCATCTTAAAGAAACTTACAAAATTCTTAAGGGGTTGGACAGGCTAGATGCAGGAAGATTGTTCCCGATGTTGGGGAGGTCCAGAACAAGGGTTCACAGTTTAAGGATAAGGGGGCAATCTTTTAGGACCGAAATGAGAAAAATATTTTTCACACAGAGAGTGGTGAATCTCTGGAATTCTCTGCCACAGAAGGTATTACCCCTACCCCACTCTCCCTCCCAAATCTCTCCAGTTTCCTCCTCCTCCTCTCCACTCCCTCCTCCTCTCCTCACCCTCCCCTCTCCCCACCCCGTCTCCCTCTCCCGCCCTCCCCCCACCTGTGTGTTTGGGGGGGGGGGGGTGATTAGTGTAAGTGTAATGTCGCAGCCCCCCCACAAACACGCGTTGGGGAAACAGACCCTCCCTATCCCACCCCCTTCCCTCTCTCCCCCCCGCCCCCTTCCTCCTACCCCTCTGTCCCTCTTCCACCACTCCCCATACCCCTCCCTCCCCACTTCACTTCTCTCCCCCTTAGCCCACCCCTCTCCGTCCCCCCACCCCTCTCTCCCCTCCCTCCCTTCTCCCCCCCACCCCTTCCCCACTGTCCCCTCTTCCACCTCTTCCACCCTCCCCCCCCCCCACTCTTCCACCTCTCCCCCCTCCCCCCACTCTCCCTCCCAACTTTTTCCCCTCTATCCTCTCGCCCCCCTCCCCCCTACCCACCTGTTCCTCTTCCACCACTCCTCCTACCCCCACTCCCCCCCCCCTGTCCATTTTTCCACTCTCTCCCCCCCCCCCCCCTCTCCTCTCCCTACCCACTCTCTCCTCCTCCCCCCACCCCTCCCCAATCTCTCCTCCCCTCCCCTCCCCATCCCTCCCCCACACTCTCCTCCTCCCCCTCTCCCTCTCCTCCCACCTCCCATCCCTCTCCCACTCACCTCCCTCCTCTCCCCCACCCTTCCCCCATCTTCCACCCCCACCTCCCTCCGCCCCTCCACCACACATCTCTCACCCTCCCCCACTCCCTCTCTCCTCCCCCTCCCCCCCCTCTCTCCACCCCCTCTCCCTCTCCTCCCCCTCCCTCCTCCCACACCCCCTCCTCTCCACCCCATCCCTCCCTCTCACCCCCCTACCCCCCTCTGCCCCTCCTCTCCACCTCACCTCCCTCCGCCCCTCCTCCACCACACATCTCTCCCCTCCTCCACCCTCCCCCTCTCTTCCCCCCAATCCTCCCCTCCCCCCCCTCCCTTCTTCCTCTTCCCTCTCCTACTCCCCTCCCTTCCTTCACCCACCCCCTCCCCCCATCCCATCCCACCTTTTCCCTCTCTCTTCCCTCCTCCCCTCTCTCACTCCCCCACCCTCTTCCTCCCCTACCCCCCTCTCTCCACCTCTTCCCCTCTCTCCCCTACCACCACACATCTCTCCCCCTCCCCTCTGTCCTCCCCTCTCTCCATCTCCTTCTCTCCTCCCCATCTCTCCAACCTCCACCCACCCACCCCTCTCTCTTCTTCCCCCCCTTCCCTCTCTCTACCCCTCCCCATCCCTCTCTTTCTCTCCGCCCCCTTCCCCCCCTACCCCTCTGTTCACTCACTTCAACCACTCCCCCCTTACCACACCCCTCTCCCTCCCCCACCCCTCACTCTCCCCCTCCTTCCCCTCTCTCTCCCCCCGCCTCTTCCCCTACCCCTCTGTCACATCACTCCCCCTACCCCTCTCCTCTCTCCCCCCTCCACTATCCTCTCCACTCTCCCCCTCCTCCCTCCCCACTCTTTCCCCCCCCCCTCCCCCACCCCCTCTCCCTCACTCCCTGCTCCCCTCCCTCCCCACTCACCCCCTCACCCCCACACCTCTCCCCACCCCCTCTCCTTTTCCTAATCTCTCCCGTTTCCTCCTCCTCCTCTCCCCTCCCTCCCCTCTTCTCACCCTCCCCTCTCTCCATCCCGTCTCTCTCCCCCCCCCCCCCCCGCCACCTGTGTGTTTGAGGGGCTGTTATTGTGAGTGTGAATAAGACCACCAGTGACCAGGTACAGGTGAACTGCAGGGGATTGCCACGCCTCATCCGAGACCAGGATTGAGCTGCCAGGACATGCCAGAGATTGCCACTGCCAGAGATTGAGGATAAATGGGGATACTGTGGATAGGGTGAGCTGCTTTAAATATCTGGGAGTCCACATCTCTGAGGATATGACATGGACATCACACGCCGCAGCACTCGTAAGGCAAGGCAGCGCCTTTACCACCTCAGGCAATTGAGGAAATTCAGAGTGTCTCCGAGGATCCTCCAATGCTTCTACTCAGCGGCTGTGGAAAGCATCTTGTCCGGAAATATTACAATCTGGTTTGGGAATTGTTCTGCCCAGGACAAGAAGGCTCTGCAGAGAGTAGTGCGTTCGGCCGAACGCACTATGGGAACTTCACACGCCCCCCTGCAGGAACTATACATTAGGAGGTGCAACTCCAGAGCCAATAAAATCATGGGAGACCTCTTCCACCCCTGCAACGGTCAGGCAAACGCCTCCGTTGCCATGCTGTGAGAACGGAGAGTTGAGAAGAAGCTTCTTCCCAGAGGCCATTAGGACTGTAAACTCCTATCTCACCAGGGGCTAACTTTTACTGCACCACTCTACTGCTTTTTCTTAAAATTGCTGTTTTTTTTCCTTTTCCTTCCGCCCACAATATTGAATATGGAAAAGAATATGTGATTATGTTACATTCTGTTTGTAGTTTGCTTGGTTGTTTGTCTTTTTGCACAAAGTCCGCAAGCATTGCCACTTTTCATTTCACTGCACATCTCGTATGTGTATGTGACAAATAAACTTGACTTGACTTGCCAGCTCACATGGACCCTGACGAGGGGGGACAGCGCCTCCATGTGGACTTGGGTTTTCTTGTCACTGTAAATAAAATATCTCATGCGAGTTCACCCGACTGAGTGTTGGTGTGGTCGTTGCTGAACCTGGTATCAACCCCTGATGACACAAACTTATAGCCTTTAACAGCAGGGGCTTAACATCTTTATTTAAGCTTCTGGAAGGGCACGTTCAATACCATCACAATATATTTATGAGCATTTTATTATGTTTTTAATGAGGGAGGGTTAGAGTTTTTTAGTCAAATAGTACAAATTGTTTACTGCCCTGGTGTGTACTGATGACAATGCTCTTTGAGATACAAAGAATCCAAAAGTTCCCAAAACATACTGTTCTAATGAAACTGCGAGTAATGATTTGTTGTCAAAATCTTTTGCTTTTCTGTAAATAAATGATTGCATTAGACCTTGTAGCACCTGGTTTATGTAAGAAATATGTGGCTGCCCTCAACGTGTGGATAAGTTGCACGAGCACTGACTGGTATTCAAATTTTATTTAAAAAAAACTAGGCTGATATTCACAAATAATATAAAGTTTTCGGACCTCGTTTTAACGGACTTCTTTATACAGTATTTTCGTTGTAGGGAACAGATTTACCGACCTTCACCGCCAGGCTGGGCTGCCACCACCACCCGACCCGCACTGCCTCCAGGCAGCTTCCAGGACGGACCTACCGCCGCCCCACAGTTTCTTCGACCGCTTTCAGGCCTGCCACCAGCGCCGACATTTACCTGCATTCCGCGACCAATGGCAACTGGATTCCAGGACCGGTTCTAGTCTGAAGAAGGGTTTCAACCCAAAACGTCATCTATCTATTTTCTCTACAGATGCTGCCTGACTTGCTGAGTTACTCCAACATTTGGTACGTGTTTGTCGATATAAATGAACTTTATTTATCCCAATTGATCTGCTAAGTCATAAAACACAAGATACGTGCAATTAAAGTGACAGGTGGAAAGGATTGGGGATGTGCAAAGATTTAGGATGAGGCGAGTCAGTCTACTCCTGGCCAGAAGGGGGAAGAGTTGTACAATTTGATAGTGAAAGGGAAGGATCTCCTGTGGTGTTCTGTACGGCATCTTGGTAGAACCAGTCTGTTGCTGAAGGTAGTCCTCACGTTGACCAGTGTGTCAGAGCGGGTGAGCTGTATTGTCCAAGATGCTCCAGTTTGTAGAGCATCCACCTCTCCAAGACCACCTTCCATGCATCCGACTCCATCCCCAGAATGGAGGCAGCTTTCCTGATGACCTTGTTAATCTGCAACTAGTTTTTTTTCCCCTACTACTTATACAATTATAATTCCTTACTTGGTTATAGCGGAAAATCCGCGATAATCACACAATTTCCCTCTCCCCTCCTCCATGGATCGTTATAATGAGAGTTTGTATGTACATCTTCATTGAGTCAATAACAGAGTTCAACAATCCAGATTCAGGATGGAGGTCTTAGACTTCCTAAATTCTGAGTTTGGTTCCTCTTTTGATACTAGGAAATGCAAGAGATTTATATGAACCAGTAATGACCCCGCTTCCCTTTTAGATTTATTACCAAGTGTTAGAACCTTGTCTCGTAGACAATGCTATTCTTGCTACTTCATCTGACACAGATAACGCTTCTATTGTGGTTCTGTTTGAGGAGACATCATGTCACCCCTAACACCTGGACAAACAGGTATTTTACACATAGCAAGCAGTTAGATAAGGCATTGTGTCCTTTAAACAATCCAATTTTATCTTTGATTTGTTGCTCAGATCAGAAACCTACCCGGTTAAATATAATTAATTTTTGGCCAGACCTGGTGCGAGCAGATTATCAATTACTTTAATCAACCATTGAAACATTGGGGCATGTTTCCACACTGTTTTGCTGCTGGGAACATCAGGATCAGGCAGCATTATAGTGTATGGACAAGGACACTCAGGTGATGAGGACAGTCGGGCCATTTCGTCCCTCTTTGGAAAACTGAAACACGGCCAAATAAATGTGAACCCGACACCATTTTACCAGAGAACGTGACTGCTATCCTCAATGTATCTGCCAGAATAGAGAACAGCTCAGGATCCCCTCAAAGGCTTTTACTGAGAGACCAGCAAAGTAAACACAACTGCTTAAGGGCTATCAAAGGGGATTCCTGTGATTGTTATCCATGATGCATGGATAACGACACGTATGATTTTTGGAGTTCTCCAGAATCTGCGCCTTTGCCTCGTTTGTTTGGTAGCATAGAAATTATCTTCAGAGATGCTGCCTGTTACTGCAGCTCTTTGTGTCAGTCTTCAGTTTAAACCAGCATCTGCAGTTCCTTCCAACACATTTTGTCTGCTCCACTGGAGAATCTCAAGATATGTCTACTTTGAAGAAGTTCTCCTCTTTCCGACGAGAGTTCTGCACCATCATCTATCACTGCTCTCCGACCACGTTTTAACCCAGACTTGCAACCACAGCCACGCGTGCTTTCTCGACGTTGGCCTGCGCCTCCATCTTCTACCTTCGGGATTCCAGCTCCGGACCTCCCAGTCCGTCTACAGGTTCCGACAGTCAAACTACCGCACTGAGGCCAGGCGCCAGCTCTCAGATACCTCCTCGGACCATGATCCCACAGATGAGCACCTAGCCATAATCTCATACAATTTCTGATTTTATCGGCTCAGGATGTTTGCATTCCACAGCCTCCAACCTTATCATTTCGCAGCCCCGCCCAGCCCAATTTTACCTTCACCCCAAAACAGAACTGCCCTGGCAAACCTATTGCTTCTGCCTGCTCCTGTCCCACTGAAATGATGTCCACGTACCTCGACTCCATCCTATCTACCCCCCCCCCCCCCCCCCCCCCCCCCCCCCCAGGGTCGAATCTCTCCCGACCTTTGTCCAATATACCTCACTCGCCCTTCATTTCATTAATGACATCCACTTTCTGAATCACCATTCTTCCACCTACACGGTTGACATTCAGTCACTACACCTCCATTCCCCTCCTCCGGGAAGGCTTTAAAGCCTTCCGTTTTTTCCTCACCTGCAGAACCATCCAATTTCCCTTTACTAACACTCTACCCTACCTAGCAGAGCTGGTCCTCACCGGTAACAACTTCTCCTTCAATTCCTCCTACTTCCCCCAAATCAAAGACTTAGCCATGGGCACCCGCATGGGCCCCAGCTATGCCTGCCGCTTTGTAGGGTACATTGAACAATCCCTGTTCCAGGCGTACACTGGCCTTATCAGACTGCGCATCCGCTTCATTGACGACTGCATTGGTGCTACCTCCTGCACCCATACAGAACTCATGGACCATTAACTTCACCAATTTCCATCCTGCACTCGAATTCACATGGACCATCTCCAACACCTCCCCCCCATTCTTGACCCGTCTCCATCACAGGAGACTATCGGCTGACATCTTTTTGAAACCCACTGACTCCCACAACTATCTCAACACTTCTTCCCACCCTGCTTCCTGCAAAGATCAGCGCCTACTCCCAATCCCCATCTACGTCCAAAATGGTCAGGACATCTGAGATGTCCACATTCTTTAGGGAACAGGGGTGCCCCTCTCCCATCAC
The DNA here is from genome assembly GCF_028641065.1 of Leucoraja erinaceus. Lineage (NCBI taxonomy): Eukaryota > Metazoa > Chordata > Chondrichthyes > Rajiformes > Rajidae > Leucoraja > Leucoraja erinaceus. The sequence goes on along the minus strand of NC_073402.1, from coordinate 9,710,014 downwards.
AGATGAGGCCCTCATTCATCTCCATTGTACACCACAACTCCCCATCCCTCCGAGTCACAAAAGACGATATCCCTAGTCCTTATCTTTCACCCGATCTGCTATCGCACACAACACATCATCCTCTGATATTTGCCAACTCCAACAGGAACCCACCACTAGTGACATCTTCTTATCTCCTCTTCAGCAGACCGTTCTTTCTGCAACTCTCTGGTTAACTCATCCCTTCCCACCAAAACCACACCCTCCCCAGGTACCTTTCCCTGCAACTGCAGGAGATGCAACACCTGACCTGACAACTCCTCCCCAACTCTGTCCACGGACCACGACAGTCCTTTCTGGTTCACTTGCGCCTCCAACCTCATCTAGCTTATTTGTTGTTCAAGATGTGGAGTCTCATACATCGGTGAAACCAAATGTAGACTGGGCGAACATTTCGCTGACTACCTTCGCTCAGTCCGCCTGCACCTATCTGATCTCCTGGTTGCGAAACACATGAATTCTCCTTCCCCACCCTCCTCCTCTTCCCCCCCCCCCCCCCCCCCCCCCCCGACATTAGTCTGTAGAAGGGTCTCGACCCAAAACATCACCCATTCCTTCTTTCCATAGATGCTGTCTCATCCGGAGTTTGTGTACACCCACACTGACCTTTCTGGCTTAGATCTTCTGCATTGTCAGACTGAAGCTAAACACACCTTGGAGGAACATCTCATATTTCGCTTGGGAAGCTTACAGCCCAGTGGCATGAATATTAATTTCACTAACCCCAGCATTCCCTTTCCATCCCTCCCCACCCAAGCCGCACCAGCTTCTTGTTTTCACCCAACAGCATGTTTCCTTTATCATCCATACTTCTTTTACACATCTATGATTCATTGTTATTTATCTCTCTACATGGTCTAGATCTCATTTCCCATTCCCGACTGAAGAAGGGTCTCGACCCGATATGTCACCAATTCCTTCTCTCTAGAGATGCTGCCTGTCCCACCGAGTTACTCCAGCATTTGTGTTACTCCATCTTCGGATTAAACCAGCATCTGCAGTTCCTTCTTACACATAGAAATTAATCTGCATCTATTTCCCCCCCCCCCCCCCAATCCACCTATATTCCTACCTTTGGCTTCACAATTCTCATCTCTTCTATCTTTACCTCACTTTGTCTTTTCATCTCTAGCCTTTGTCCAATCATGTCAATTAAAAACTCCCTCATCTGTATCACCCTTACACTTACCAGGCTTTGTCCTACCCCATCATATAACCATATAACAATTACAGCACGGAAACAGGCCATCTTGACCCCTCTAGTCCGTGCCGAACACGTACTCTCCCCTAGTCCCATACACCTGCGCTCAGACCATAACCCTCCATTCCTTTCCCGTCCATATAACTATCCAATTTATTTTTAAATGATAAAAACGAACCTGCCCCCACCTTCACTGGAAGCTCATTCCACACAGCCATCACTCTCTGAGTAAAGAAGTTCCCCCTCATGTTACCCCCAAACTTGTCCCTTAATTCTCAAGTCATGAACCCTTGTTTGAATCTTCCCTACTCTCAGTGGGAAAAGCTTATCCACGTCAACTGTCTATACCTCTCATCATTTTAAAGACCTCTATCAAGTCCCCCCTTAATCTTCTGCGCTCCAAAGAATAAAGCCCTAACTTGTTCAACCTTTCTCTGTAACTTAGTTGCTGAAACCGAGGCAACATTCTAGTAAATCTCCTCTGTACTCTCTATTTTGTTGACATCCTTCCTATAATTAGGCGACCAAAATTGTACACCATACTCCAGAATTGGCCTCACCAATGCCGTGTACAATTTTAACATTACATCCCAACTTCTATAGTCAATGCTCTGATTTATAAAGGCCAGCACACCAAAAGCTTTCTTTACCACCCTATCTACATGAGATCCACTTTCAGGGAACTGTGCAGTTATTCCCAGATCCCTCTGTTCACCTGCATTCTTCAATTCCCTCCCATTTACCATGTATGTCCTATTTTCATTTGTCCTGCCAAGATGTAGCACCTCACACTTATCAGCATTAAACTCCATTTGCCATCTTTCAGCCCACTCTTCCAACTGGCATAAATCTCTCTGTAGACTTTGAAAATCTACTTCATTATCCACAACCCCACCTATCTTAGTATCATCTGCATACTTAATAATCCAATTTACCACACCATCATCCAGATCATTGATGTACATGATAAACAACAGTGGAACCAACACAGATCCCTGTGGCACTCCACTAGTCACTGGCCTCCAACCTGACAAACAACCATCCACTATTACTCTCTGGCATCTCCCATTCAGCCACTGTTGAATCCATCTTGCTACTCCACCATTAATACCCAACCATTGAACCTTCTTAACCAACCTTCCATGAGGAACCTTGTCAAAGGCCTTATTGAAGTCCATATATACAACATCCACTGCTTTACCCTCATCAATTTCCCGAGTAACCTCTTCAAAAAATTCATTAGTCAAACATGACCTTCCAGGCACAAATCCATGTTAACTGTTCCTTATCAGACCCTGTTTATCCAGATGCTTATATATATAATCTCTAAGTATCCTTTCCATTAATTTGCCCACCACTGACGTCAAACTAACAGGTCTATAATCGCTAGGTTTACTCTTAAACCCCTTTTTAAACAATGGAACAACATGCACAGTACGCCAGTCCTCTGGTACTATTCCCGTTTCTAATGACTTTTGAAATATTTCTGTCATAGCCCCTGCTATTTCTACACTAACTTCCCTCAATGTCCTAGGGAATATCCTGTCCGGACCTGGAGACTTATCCACTTTTACATTTCTCAAAAGTGTCAGTACTTCCTCTTCTTTGAATCTCATAGTTTCCATAGCTACTCTACTTGTTTCCCTTACATCACATAATTCAATATCCTTCATCTTGGTGAATACCGAAGAAAAGAAATTGTTCAATATCTCCCCCATCTCTTTTGGCTCTACAGATAGCTGTCCACTCTGACTCTCTAATGGACCAATTTTATCCGTTATCCTTTTGCTATTAATATAGCTGTAGAAACCCTTTGGATTTACTTTCACCTTACTTACCAAAGCAACCTCATATCTTCTTTTAGCTTTTCTAATTTCTTTCTTAAGATTCTTTTTACATTCTTTATACTCAAGCACTTCATTTACTCCATGCTGCCTATAATTATTGTAGATCTCTCTCTTTTTCCGAACCAAGTGTCCAATTTCACTTGAAAACCATGGCTCTTTCTAATTTTTACTATTTCCTTTCAACCGAACGGGGACATAAAGATTCTGTAGTCTTAAAATGTCACCTTTAAATGTACTCCATTTCTCTTCCACATCTTTCCCATAAAACAAACTTCCCAATTTACTCCTTTTAAATCCTTTCGCATCTCCTCAAATTTAGCCTTTCTCCAATCAAAAATCTCAACCCTAGGTCCAGTTCTGACCCTCTCCATAATTATATTGAAACTAATGGTATTGTGATCACTGGTCCCGAACTGTTCCCCAACGCATACCGCTGCCACCTGACCCGTCTCATTTCCTAACAGGAGGTCCAGCCCCGCCCCTTCTCTAGTAGGTACTTCTATGTATTGCTGCAAAAAACTATCCTGCACATTTTACAAACTCCAACCCATTTACAGAATGCGTTTCCCAGTCTATGTGTGGAAAATTGAAATCTCCCACAATCACTACCTTGTGCTTACTACTAATACCTGCAATCTCCTTACATATTTGCTCTTCCAATTCTCGCTCCCCATTTGGCGGTCTATAATACACCCCTATAAAAGTGTTGCTACCCCTTTCCCATTTCTCAGTTCCACCCAAATAGCCTCCCTAGACGAGCCCTCTAACCTATCCTGCCAAAGCACTGCTGTAATATCTTCCCTGATAAGCAATGCAACTCTTCCTCACTATCTGAAGAGGGGTCCTGACCCAAAACATCACCTATCCATGTTCCCCAGAGATGCTGCTTGACCTGCTGAGTTACCCCAGCACTTTTTTAAATTTACATCCTTGCTGTCTGAGGTATTCCCCACTTCTTATTCATGACTTCTCAGCTTCTCTCCAATTTAAAACTAATTTATCCGATGAAGGGTCATTGACCAAATATTTGATTCCCCCTCCGTAGGTGCTGACCGACCTACTGAGTGCTTCCACCATTGAACAATGTGTCTTGTGTTTCTGCGTTTTCAGTGTTTTTCTGTTTCGGCATTATTTCACAAAGCAGCCCCGACTTCTGCAAATAGTTCCCACACTTTGTATCCAGTGCTTACGTGCAAAGAATGTGAAGAATGTAATTATTGGAATAGTTATCAAAATGCTGCATATACTCAGCACGTCACACAACATCCATGTAAAAACAGACTGTTAACATATCAGATAATGCTTGTTCCACAAGAACACAATAGCTAAAACCTGCAGCTGCTGAAAGCCTGAAATAAAACTTGCCCACACCAGCCAACATGTCCCAGCTACACTAGTCCCACGTTTGGTCCATATCCCTTCAAAACCTGTCCTGATCCATGTACCCGTCTGTTTCTTAAATGTTGGGATAGTACCTGCCTCAACATCCTCCTCTGACAATTTTGTCCCATATACCCACTGCCCTTTGTGTGAAAAGATTCAGATTCCTATTAAATCTTTTCCTCTTCACCTTAAACCTATGTCGATTCACTTACTCTGGGCAAGACTGCATCTACCCGATTTATTCCTCTCATGACTTTACATGATTATATAGATGTTTCATCTAACTTCAATAAACCATCAGGACAATGCTGGAGTAATTCAGTGGGTCAGGCAGCATCTCTGGAGAACATGGATATGTGACATTTCGGGTTGAGACCCTTCAACTTTGATAAGCCACTCTTACTTTTGCATTCAGTCTTTCTGATTTTGCATCAGCTGCTCATGGTGATCATTGAAAGGATAAGAAATATTTCCCCCAAATTCACTACATTAAGCATTATGCTCAAATATGGTCAGACATGTTGGCAGCACCATGTTAGGATATTAAAACATTTTGCAGTTTTCACCTTGTAACTATTGTCAATGAAATGTCATCACAATGAAGCTGTTACCCAAGCAATAAATAGCAGCAAAAGCTCAACTTTCTGCGCTCAGACACGTGAAGTGTCTCACCGAGAAACATCGCCTGTCCATTTCCTCTAGATGCTGCTGCCTGACTGCTGTTCCTCCATCACTTGGTCTTTTGCTGAGGATTCCAGCACCTGCATTCTTTTGCGAAAGCCATATTATTCTGGGTATTATAAAGCAAGGTAATGATATTATTAATTTGGCTTCTATTCATGATGATGTGGGGGAGATTCAGTCATACTGGCAACCTTTCCCACTCTGTCCAGAAGCCATGCGGACAAGAGGGCCATTGTGAAGGTGAATCAAGCTCTCTGAATGACGTGTGGACAGAACAGGCTGGTCCAAGCACTGCACAGCTCCACACCACTCCAAAGGTAGCGCTCAATCAATTGGACATTGGAGAATTAGCTGAGACGAGGCAAGAATATCGGAAAGAATGGAGGAACTGTTCAAGGAGGAGATGGAATAAGGAAAATACAAAATAAAATTGCAGCCACTAAGACTGGACTTAGTTTCTCTCACAGGAAATCTGTGACACCATTAGCATCTGAACAGGACAGACAGTGGTTAGGAATGGTGAACTGGAGATGTCATTGATGCCTCGTTGGAGATTTTCCCTGGTTCCGTTATATTCAAACATACTGCATTCTTTCATCAGTCCAAATGGAAACAAAAATTAAGATTCTGACTGTCCAAAAGAGGAAAGTAGTCAAAAACAGTTCCAAAAGATATTTAGGAAGCTCTGCTAGGGGACCGAGAACACACTGCTTGTGACAAGAAATGGAGTTTCATTAGGTGACTCTTAATTGGCTCAGCATATTTTTTCCACACCTAACTATTGAGTGTAAAGGCAGATTCAGAAATACCTCGAAAGTCTCCAAATGAAAATCTATTTGGTGTCAGCACCTGGAGACCTAGCTTCTTTGGCAGCATTGTGCACAAAAGTAACAGAAGCTGGCATTTCCAACCAGATTTTTAGTAACCTCTTGTAATATTTTATGTAGCCATGTTTTTTTTTAAAACACAAAACTGTACTGTTTGATAATAAAGGCATTTAGCAGTGTTGATGTTGAAGTGGTTGGAGTTTTTTTTGTTGGTTACAGACCTTTTTCTAATCAATGGACCATGTTCTAATAAACAGTATATTTTAGAACCTGGTCCATTTAACCAGCACTTTTGACTTCGGGAAGGTCAGGAAGTCAGCCACTTTCAGGATAATCAGACTCTGGAATAGTTCTGCAGACAATATTTATATGGCTGCTTAAGTTGTGTTTATGGTCAATGTGAAATCCCAGGGTGGCTATGGTGGGAGATTGCCATCAAATACACCAAAAGACACAACCAAGATGGTTAGTTAAGACTTCCACTTGCTAATTGATGACCATTGCCTGTAACTATGTGGGCCACTTTATCAGTCAATGCCTGATTGTCTAGATCTTACTGCACATCCAAGTTGCAAATGGAATTGAATCAATGTTGAAAGTTACAGGAAGAGAAATTGAAGAACTTTTGCAGCAATGGTCGCAGGGACTGATGATTGAGTTCCAATAACAAACATTTTCCTATGTGTGAACGACTGCAACCAATAGATACTTACCAACTTGTTTTACAAGGGTCCCTGATGCAGCATTCCACTGCCTTGGCATCCAGAGTGGTCACTCTCATTCCTAGAATTGGTCCATGTTTAGAGCAAGGCTGTCTGGAGGATTAAATGCTCCTGATAAAACCCAAGCTTGCACCTCTGCTCTGCTTGATGACACCCCCCAACTTACTGTCACTTGCTATTGACAGGGTAGTTATTAGTGACACTAAATTTCTTCAGTGACTTGAATATCGTTGGGCCTAATGACAGGTAGACTCTGGTGTTGTAGGTGTATTGGAACTGCTTGTCTGGAGGAATGGAGAACAAGTATGCTGCCTCAAACTTTGCCAGTCAGTGTTCCCAGTGATTTCTTGTCACCGTGTCAAGTAAATAGAAATTGCTAAAAACTGTCTTGTGATGGTAAGAAGCAAAATAGATCTTGTCACTCTGTCTGAGAAAGCTGAACAATTGTTGCACCTGGCCTTTAAATATTTACCTGATGAATGTTGAGAATGGGCATGTTTTTGAAACTGCCTATTATTTATCCCCACCATTTCTCCCGTCTTACTGAGAAATATTTCATGACCTCCCTTGTCTGCATTGCTGTATAACATCAAAATATTAAATAAAGAAGTCTTCAATTTTCTCTGAATGTTCTTGTATCTAGGATTGCTAGCCAATTTGAAACGCGTCACCACATCACCCTTGAAGTACAATCAACGTTGGAATGAATCCTAGATGTAAATAACAATTTTGAGCAACTGAAAATAGTCAGGGTATAGGTCAAGAATAAAGGTGCAGTGCTGTGACAGAGCCTGGGGAATATTAAAAAAAAACGATGGTTAATAAATAAAATGAGGTGGAAATATACAATTACAGCAGCATTTATAATGTGCATTTATATAAGCTCTCCAAAGTTTATACATTGAAAAACAAAACATATACTGTGCTCACATCTGGAGATTAAATCTGAAATTGCCCAACATTGAATGTCAATGTCAATAAAATAGTTAACAAAAATGTTGATAGCATAGGGAAACATTTGACTGAAGGTTAAGTTGTCTTCAAAGTTGAAATGTGTTGTGAAATGGGCAGGAAACTGCTTAATTAACAAGCAAGTGGGAAGTTGAGGGAAAACCCAGATTGTGGCATTAAAAGTTGAGACAAAGGTCTCAATTCAAGATATCGAATCAAATTTCAGGCACAAGATTTACTGAATCAAGAAAACTTAAGGAATATAAATGGAAGTGGGAAATTAATGTGGACTATTACAATGAAACAAAAATGAAACTAGAAGGCAGATTTCATAAAGGTTTAAGTATTAGATAAACATAAAGCAAAATTCCTTACAAAATCACAAGTTTTCTACAACTATTTTATATGTCCTGCCAGGTGAATTACAGGAAAAATAAAATGTTTTCACATTGCATTCCACATTGACCAAGAACACAGTGCAACCAGGTGGGATTGCATGCATTTCTCCTGAACAGCTGCCTCAAATGTCAGATTTCAGGCAGGGCCTCCATTAAATGAACTCCTCCCCCAACCCAAAGTTCACATAATTTACATTTCAGTAGCTAAACTAAATTTATATATCATGCACTTTGGTATAAAGGAAGCTTTCCATAGTAACCCATTGAATGAATGGATTGATTTCATTTAGGAATGTCCTGGCAACAATTCCAGACATGAATCACATTGCTTGGCTCAAAATGCCACATGGATGCATTGTTGCAAGCATTTACAGCACATCAATGAATGTTGGGATCATCAAACAATTTTTGTGGAACGTTAAAAGGAATTACTTCTTACTTGTGCTTAAAATTTTGTAATGAGTGAGGCGGGTCCTAAATCACTGGACATAGAGTGAGACAGTGTGGAAACAGGCCCTTCGGCCCAACTAGCCCACACCGGCCAACAATGTCCCACTTGCCTGCACTTGGTCCATATCCCTCCAAACCTGTCCTATCCATGTACCTGTTTAACTGTTTCTTAAATGATGGGATAGTCCTAGCCTCAACTACTGGCAGCTTGTTCCACACATCCCTTAACCCTTTGTGTGAAAAAGTTACCCCTCGGATTCCTATTAAATCCTTTCCCCTTCACCTTGAACTTATGTCCTCTGGTCCTCGATTACCCGGCTCTGGTCAAAAGACTGTGCATTTACCCGATCCACATCCTCGTAAATCTTTTCTGAATCCTTTCAAGCTTGACAATATATTTCCTATAACATGGTGCCCATAACTGAACACAATATTCTAAATGCGGTCTCACCAACGTCTTATACACTGCAACATGACCTCCCAACTTCTATACTCAATATTCTGACTGATGAAGGCCAAAGTGCCAAGACCTTTTGACCACCTTATCTACCTGCAACTTGACCTTCAAGGAACCATGCACCTGTACTCCTAGATCCCCCTGCTCTATAACACTACCCAGAGGCCTACCATTTATTATGTAGGTCCTGACCTTGTTCGACGTCCCAAAATGCAACACCTCACACTTCTCGGTATTAAATTCCATAGCTGGAATTAATCATTCTGACCCAGGCTCACCTCAAGGTACAAGCCACAACTTTTCCCAAAGAGCCAAAATGAAACTAATTCCTATAGGTATGTTGTTAGCAGCTCAGCCTTGAATTATATTTTAAATTGGTCAATTTTTCATGTATCCATGCAGATTTTGGAATGTAAAATGTTTTCTCAATCGTCCTTTTAATAGTACATTTCTTTCACTCACTACCAAGTTCTCTACAAGATGTAATGTGCACTGCAAATGGATAACTACAAAATGTATACCAGATTTTCAACCGCCACGAATTATCCCATAAAACACGTCGACAGTTTACACATCGCATTAAGCAAAGAATTCAAGTGAATCCTTTACAAATATTGTATTGTTGAACACAGATCAAAAATGTTGTTTTCAGTCCTATTTTGAAGAAAAGCAGAGTGTATAGTTTTAGCCAAATTTAATGCCTATAACATGTTGTACAAAGAATTATGGCCCACTAACAAAAGCTCCATCTTCTTTTGTAACAAAAGACATGTGCTCTCAGGAATCACCACCTCTTCCACTTGGGACAGGACATTTCACAAATTAACCTTTGTGAAAACATAGAAACCACTCCCCAGCAGCAGCCTATAATCTTGCTGCTTTATCACAATTTCCTGTAATTGTCAATCCCAGGACAATAAAATCCCTCCAAAAATCCAGGGTATTATTTGTCCCATTGTGCCGTGGTAGAATAATGCATTAGTAATCAAAACATTCATAAGGAACAAAAAATATGATTTACCAGATAATGAGTTTAAAACCTTCTGTTTTAAACAATGTACAAGGATGCAAATGTGATTTCTAGCTACAGAGGATATGATGATAGAAAATCCAGCAATAGCATCTTGTCAGTGTTTTATATTTGCTACAGCAATAATCAATACTTCTCCACCTAGACATGGTTATCTTCTTGAGTAAAGGTGAGAAATCACACCACACAATGTTGCTGGTTTAATAAACCCAAGTAAAATTGTATGTCCCCAATACAAAACAACATATCTAAGTAATCTGAATGCACGACCAAAAAACACCAGGCAGCATGTTGCTAAAGTGTTAGCTTTAAAGAATTGAAAATTCATTTTTTAAATCATTAGAAACACTACGATAAGTAGAATCCATGTTTATTGAACCAATTCTACACTTCTTGAAATTTGGCAGCAAGAGATAGGAACGGTTCCAGGGGAAAACAGGGTTAACTACATGAGTAAGAGCAAAAGCAGTAAAAAGCAAAACTGAAATATAGCAGTGGGCATCGCCTGCGGTTGGAATCCGACGTAGGTTGGAAGCAATATTTCCTGTGGGAAAGGACAGTGAGTACAGCCTTCCCAAACCACAATTGTATCAAGGGTGGGTTTCCTAATTTAATACCATTGTGTTAAACAGACCATTAGTAAGACTGAAAAATAAAACAAAGTTAAGAATTAGATTCGACAACCCCATGGGCTTCTCCACCATCCAATAAAACCATGACCGGTTTAATCGCGTCTGAAATCTTGTCCAAAACGGGACTTTGCGCCTGTTCCCAATAAACATCAACTCTCCAGTTAAGATAGTATCAACTTTCTTAACTCTGCAGAGAAATCCAAAAGATTCAGAAGCTTTCATTGAGTTTTAAATGAACAACCGCTTAGTCCCAAACCATAAATTAATTTCTGCATTCTCTACAGCTCCCCATTCAATGAGACAAGCCTCAACTCTTAAATTGCAGTATCACTAACTTGCTCAATTCTTCCTCGTAAGAAATCCCCTTCCAGAAATTGCTTCGCAAATCTTCTGAACTGCCTCGAAAGTATATCCCACTTTCCGAATTAACACAGTGCTTCAGGCGTGGTCTCACCAACATTCTCTATAATTCTAACTTTCATACTGCACGTCCCCTCTGATTACCAGATATAACTGCACGCTATCTTATGTACAAAACCATCAGATCCCAGTATACAAGCAGCATTTTGTATTCTATCCACTTGTCAACTCCAAATCCATTAGGTTCATCTCGTATCTCTTCTACGATTAAGATGCTTGTTTAATGTGGCTCCCTCGTTTGCTTTTGTATCTTATATTGTTGGGATCTTTAGTGACTATCCTTTAGTGTCCACTTTAGTGTCTCGCTTATCCATTCTACTTGTTACATCATCAAAACATTCCAGATGATTAGTCAAGCATGATTTCCCCTTCATAAACCCATGCTGACTTTGACCAATCCTGTCACTGCTTTCCAAATAACTTAAAAGTTATTTACAAAGGTTGTGCCATTTCCATTCTTCATTTCCGTCCTTCTGTTTGACCCAAGGAGCCAACATTTACCTTGGTCATCTTTACTTTTTCTTTAGATCTTGCTGTCCTTTTTAATTTTTCTTGCTCATTTACCATCACCCACACCCCCTCGGTGAACCAATTCCCTCAGTGTAAGTATTCTCTTTCCCGATTATACCCAAGCTAGACATTAGCTTAAAGATGGTCTGCTCCTGCACATGTTTTGTTGAAAGTGATTTTTTTTTTTTTTTAATTCCTGAAATATATGCCACTTTCATTACTAATAAATTTCAAATCAATTTTCCCAGTTTACCTCTGATCGTTTCCAAGGTAATTTAAATACAACAGTAAAATGATCACCAATGTAAATTTGGCAGTTATCTGAGAGTATGGAAAATAGATGCAGGAGTAGGCCATTCTGCCCTTCGAGCCTACCTTGCCAGCAAAGTAGATAACCTCACATTTATCCACATTATACTGCATCTGCCATGCATCTGACCACTCACCCTACCTATCCAAATCACCCAGCAGCCTCATAGCATCCTCCACGCAGCTCACACTGCCACCCAGCTTTGTGTCATCCGCAAATGAAGATGTAATTCCTTTGTGTAAATCGTTAATATATTGTAAATAACTGGAGTCCCGGCACTGAACCTTGCAGCACCCCACTCGTCACTGCTTGCCATTCTGAAAAGAACCCGTTAATTCCGACTCTTTGCTTCCTATCTGCCAACCAGATGCACCACATCTACTGGCTCTCCCTTATCCATTCTACTTGTTACATCATCAAAAAATTCCAGATGATTAGTCAAGCATGATTTCCCCTTCATAAACCCATGCTGACTTTGACCAATCCTGTCACTGCTTTCCAAATGCGCTGCTATTACATCTTTAATAATCAACTCAAGCATCTTCCACACTACCGATGTTAGGCTAACTGGTTTAGCCTGCTAATTGCCCTGTTTTCACTCTCCCTCCTTTCTAAAAAGCAGGGTTACATTAGCTACCCACCAGTCCACAGGAACTGATCCAGATTCTATAGAACATTGAAAAATGATCACCAATGAGTCCACAATTTCTAGGGCCACCTCGTTGAGTACGCTGGGATGCAGTCCATCATGCCTTGGAGATTTATCTGCCTCCAGTCCCTACAGTTTATCTTACACTATTTCATGACTAATGTGGATTCCCATCAGTTCCTCCCTACCACAAGATCCTCAGTCCCCTAGTATTTCTGAGGACAGTTGAGAACAGTTCATCTCAGTAAATCAGAGGCACCACGTTCAACCTGAACTAATAAAACTGTATGTGGCTTCTTCATAAAGCAGCCACATCTTCCAAACGTTTAACCTACCAAGTGTGAGTTTTCTTCACTCAGACTCCATGTTGACTAGAGCTCCACGCATGCAGTAAACTGGAGACAAGCCTTTATAAAACTGCATGGATTTATACATACCCAACACGACGTCTCAACTTTGCACAGGTGCACAATTCAGCAGGGCTTGTTACCCTGTGCCTGTGAAAGGAGCAAACAAAAAAAAACAGGTAAGCATTCCATTTCAAGAGTTAAGTGCATTTGTCATACATACCCACACCAGAACAATAAAATTCCTATAGCAGTTAACACACCCATGAACATAACACAAAGATATAAAAATATAACAAACCAATAACTATAATACTAGGTAACCATAATAATGCAAAACCCAAGTCAATTGTACAACATCGTCCATAGAGGATCATAGGGAAGTTAGTGTTGCACAATATTCAAGAGCCCTTTGGTCACAAAGATGCTGGTCTTGAACCTGGTGGTCATGGTTTTCATGCTCCTCATCTTCTTCCCTATGGTAGTTGCAAAATGAGAGCAAGGCCAGGCTGGTGCGGGTCTTTGATGATTTTGGCAACCGTCTTGAACAGCGCCTCGCATAAATGATCTAGATTCTGGAGTGGTCATTACCTGTGATGGACCATGCAGTTTTTACCACTTAAGTAGTTTCTTTTGTTCCTGGATATTCGAGTTGCCATACCAGGATGGGATGCAATCAAGATTCTTTCTTCCGTACACCTGTAGAAATTCAATACAGTATTTGTTGACCTACTGAATTCCCTCACCCTTCAGGATGTAGAGGCATTGATGAGCTTTCTTTGAGAGTACATCAAAGTGCTGGGCACAAGACGGCTTCAGATATGCACGCCCTTGAACTTGAAGGTGTTAACTCTTTTCACCACCACCCAGTTGATCAAGGCAGGTCAGTGGATCCCCAGCTTCCCCTCTTGAAGTCAACAATCAGCTCCTTGGTCTTGATAATGTTGAGAGCAAGATTGTTGTTCTAGTTCCATTCCTGTACTGACGCATCATTACCTGTAATTTGGTCAACCAGAGTGGTATAGTCTGCAAATTTAAAGATGGCATTGGAGCAGTATTTGTCTGGTCATGGGTAAAGAGACAGAGCACACAGTCCTGATATGCATTTGTAGTCATGGTAATCGAGAAAGAAGTGTTCTTGCCAATTCTTACTGATTGTGATCTGCTGATGTGGAAGCTAAGGATCCAATTACACAGGGATGAGCAGATACAGTTCTCTGGTGTTCAATAAGTTTGCTGGGGATGATGGTTGAACTACAACCTAGCATACGTGTTCTTAATGACCAAGTGGTCCAAAGAAGGATGAGAGGCAAGAGATCACATCCCATTGATCTGTTGTAGCAGCAGGTGAATAGCAGTGGGTTCAGATCATTAAGGCAGGAGTTGAAAAGAGTCACAACCGACCTCTGAAAGCATTTCAGCCCCATGTTAGTAAACTTACTCTGCTTGGGCACAGTATTATGAATGCCTCTTTGACCAGGTGCGAAGGTCTGACCTTCGTAATGAGATTGAAGATGATCGCAAAAACTCCAGCCAGTTGGCCTGGGCAGATTATGCCATAGGGGCTGGATGCTTTCCAAAGATTTGCCTCCATGAAAGATCTTTTGACTTTGGCCATGGGGACTGAGATTTCACTATATTAAGAAGCTAAGGGAGAACATTGATATACAAAAAGTATATCAATGTTCTCCCTTTCGACATTGATAAAAAGCATTGAGCTTATCTGGGAGTGATGCCTCGCTGACACTTGAGCTACTAGTTTTCTGACACAACCTTGTATCACCCGATATGAATGCCCAAGATCTGGTCCTCAGTAGCTTATGGATCTCCTGGTTATCCAAAACTTGTGGTTAGGGAACATTCAGATGGTTTTGGTGGGAACGTACTCCTCCACACATATCTGTACAAAGTTGTTAACAGTGATATTTGTTCCAAGTCCATGGGTAAACAATCTCATGTCATTCCATAGCCTCTCCTGACAAGCTCTGAGCAATTCTCACTGCTCAATCTGCACTTTTCAGCCGCTGACAATACACAGAAAGGAGCAGCACTGCCAGGTGATCTGATTTTCCAAAGGGAGAACAAGGGATGGAGCGATGGGCATCTTTGATAGCAGAGTAGCAATGGACCAAGAGTATTCAATCCTCTGGTGCTGTAGGAAACATGCTAGTAGTAGTTGGGAAGCGTTATCATCAAACTATCCTTGAAGTCCCCAACTATGATGGGAAAGGCATCAGAATAGGTTGCTTGGTGTTTGTCGACCATGTCCTTCAACGCTGGCTGAACGTCTGTCTTGGGCGCGATGTAGACTGCAGTCATGATGGAAGCAAATTTCCTCAGGAGATAGAAGAGATAGCACTTCATTGCTCAATGTTTCAGGTGTTGGATGAGGCCACTACATCGGAGCACCATAAGGAGTTTACCAAGATTCAGACAATACCTCTCTTTCCCCAGTGATGCCATCCGGCACATGCAGTGGATTGGGAAACCTTCTGTTGGAAGGCAGAGTCTGGACAAGCCACGCTCTGAAACACAATCCACAGCATTGGTTCCCGTCCCTTTATTAAAGCAATCTTGCCTTTATTCCTCAATCTTATTTTCTTGGGACCATCAACCATGGAGGTCTCCCCACCAATTCCAGGTACTATGCTGACAAGATCGGCCGACGACAAGAGATCACGATCGCTCTAATGGTAGTTAAAAGGAGGAGCAGCCTGTCGGTTACAGCACCGATTTGTGCCGTTTCTCTGAACACAAGTTCAAAACGGCTGTCTTTAATCTAGACCTGTGTGCTGTTGGCAAAATATCACCACTCTGGCTCTATTTTTGGGAGAGAATTTGGGTACATACACAAGGTGGTAAACAATTTAAGTACTTCTATGAAAACGATATTTACATCACACAAGGGCAGCATGCAACTCAAGCTTTTACAAATAGTAACAAACTTCAGATTTAATGATCGGAAAATAGATAAAGTAAAAAATTAGTCTCAAATAGGCAAAATCTAATGCGTGTTATTAATGCTCGAGGACAATATCAAATTTTCATTTAAAGTTTTACCCGAACTAGTCTATATTTTGTGTGTTTTGTTTCAAGTTTTAATTTAAAGTATTCAGCGTTTAGCAAGAGTTGCATTACATTCGTGTTATGATGGGCAAATTTAGACTCTTTAATCAAGACACGGTTAAAACAGAACAAGTTTATCACTAGTTAACACTAATTAGAAATTTATATGCCTATTTTCCTATTTTAATGTTTGGAAGTTTACATTTTTAACCATTTATAACTGTAATAGTTACCAAGAAAGGTTGTATATACACATCAGTGCCTTAAAATTAGAGATGTCTCATTACGGTTACCTTGTGCATTTTGCGAGGTGGTTAAGGTTTAGTCATCCGTCCTGCGAAATATTCCTTTAAAAAAATCAGCCATCATCTTTCATTTCATCATAAAGACATTGAGCCCTGTAAACTGACTGGGATTGCCGAGACTTAGTCACATTAACACTGAAAATTGCAAATACATTTTAAAACTCAATATAGAAAGACATTAACTTTTTGTATTCATTAACCTCGTGCGTTTTTTTGTTTGGTATTTGTTAACTGTGACATCGGTTATTGGACTCCAAACACTGAATTACCCAGGACCCCGGTTTGGCGTAATATCAAACGTACGATATTAACGTTGTTAGTCGCAATAAAGAATCTATAAGGAATATTTTGTCTTTTAACAATTTATGTCAAAGCAGTGGTCTTACCTCTATCTTCTTTAGGTATTGTTCACATAAAATGCAGGCATAAACAAATCCGCTATATTTATTTTAGCAAGATGAAACCATTTGTGTGTTTATTTCACCGTTACTGTACATATTAACCAAAATACATGCAACAGGTTTAACCGGTTTTCTTTTAACTTTCAACTCAATCCAAGGACTTTAACCAAGCTATTTTTTTTGGTAAAAAGAAATCATTTGAACACCAAGGTCTTTAAATTTATATATTGAAATGTTTATTGTACTGCAGGAACAGAAAGATTTTATTTCTAAGGAAAAGAGGGAATTCGGTTTAGTTCTATACAAAAGAATTAAACTTTATTGACAAACTGGTGCAATTGTGTCGGACAAATGTTTAGCTACCTATTTAGGCAGGCTCACACAAGGAGTGCAATGCATATTTATGTCCAGGCACAGATTAAGGATAACAGACATTTGTGGTTATAAACTTCCAACAACACACAAACTCAATTTTAGCTGCAGTGTCCCTTTTTACATTAGCAGTAAGACCCTCTCGAAGTTTGCCAGAAGCACCGAGGGAAAATGGAAAAAGTAGCATTTTGGAAAATGGGGAATGGAATGAAGAAAATCCACTAGCTTCCAGAATTATTTCTCACATGATGGACCATAATTTTTGCTAAATGTTCACCTCTTAAATTACTATAAATGCCTGAATACAAGATCCCAGCTACCCAAACACTTGAAACACTTTTGTACAAAGTGACAGACATTCTCCATGAAAATTAGGTTCCTACAGATCCAACACAAAAACCCTAAAGCAAATGCCCAAAACCTGCCCATGTGCTAAAATAATGGTGTCAAACGTCCTTCAAAATGTTTTCTTCAACATCATTAATGTTCAGTAATTGCTGTGGAGACATGTGTACAGCTTCTGAGGTTGGGTAACCCCAAGCGTCAGGAAGATCAGCCAGAGGAAAGTAAAATCTCCCTACCCTCACTACCACATTTCTTGCAATGTCTCCTAGCAGTGTTGACAAATATATTACTGCAGCTGCTTGGCCAGTTACCTAAACTTAATTAAAATGCAAAATAACATAAGAGCTGAGATCAGGCACCGTGAGCTGAATGACTGTCACGGACGGTCCTTTCGAGAATAATAAGCAATTTGGACAAGTACATATTTTTCGTAATCCAAATCAATTCATACCAAAAACTAAAATGGTGCTCTAAGAAGCCACCTGCATTGAACAATCCCACATAACGAGCAAAGATTGCAACCAAGCTTTCTGCAAGCTGGAAGCAATTTTTTTTTTTTTTTTTTTTTTTTTTTAATTAAAATGTTGACAAATTTCCCTTCCAGCAGAAATGAAAAAGATGCCATGGCAAATTCTAATGAATTGCCAACACGCAAACCTTGGGAGGGTCTTTGGAAAAAGAACAAATCAAAAATCAAATGTACGTAACATCCCTTTATAAAAATCTTGCTCTCCTGGTTAAGAGATCCTTTGTCAAACACTGACACACTTATTAGGCTTAAAACAAGGGATTTATACAGGCTCCAAACACTAAGAATAGGTAATAGCAAAGAGATTGGCAAAGCTTCATTACTATGAACAGATCTGTAGCGAGGCAAGTGAGTGGAATGTGGCAACAATTTGATTTAACTTGACAAGTTTGAAATGCAGCTCATGTAATCCAATTGAATTCTGCAACTCCAGATCAGTTTAAACATTGTCTAAACTGAATTAACAGAAGTGTCTAGGTAAACAAGCCTAAAAATACCTACACAGCAGAATTAAAATCAAATGGCAAATAAAAGCCATCTTTACACATACATATAAATTGACAGATGCAGCAACAGTATAAAAACAAAGCATTCTAATCATTTGAGAACTTACTGCCCACTAATTTATTGAAACAATCATGCCAGAGTTGCACTATCATGGGTTCTAATTACCTAAACATGTACATAAATCAGTCCACCCAATAAATTTCCAGAGTAGAAAACAAATGGACTATTACTTGTCTCACAGTTGATAACAAGATGGTGACCATAGAAGATTGAAGCAATGTATAAGGGCGCACGGTCAGGGGCTGCTCTTAGTATCGCCCATAGGGATGTTCTCTGTACATTCTCTTGAGTGGCCTTGCTGGTGCCTTCCTGTTGGCTCGTCCTGCACTCCAATCTTCCTGGCCTGTAGAACAATTTACTTTGTTGAGAAGGGTATGTACCCAATGTCCAAAACATCAAATAGAAGATTACGTCACAAAGTAAAGATGGCCACAGGTTACAATAAATCCACCTGAATGGCTAACAACATTTAATGCAAACCACCTTCTGCAGGGCAAATGCAATCCTAAGAAATAGTGTAGCAAAGTAGTAGGAATAAAGGCATAGATTATTTTCTAAATGGGGAGAGAATCCAGAAATTAGAGGTGCCAAGGAATATGGGAGTGAGTGCTGGTGCAGGATTCCCAAAAAGTGCCCAATTGTTAATCTGCAAGTCAATTCAGTAGTAAAGAAAACAAACGCAATGCTTGCATTTATTTAGAGGGCTTCAAAAGCAGGGATGTAATGCTGAGGCTCTATAAGGCACTGGTCAGGCTGCATTTGGAATATTGTGAACAATGTTGGAGGAACCATATTGGCTGGAGGATGTGCTGGTTCTGGAGAGGGTCCAGAGGTGGTTTATAAGAATGATCCCAGGAATGAGTAGGTTAACATACGATGAGCGTTTGACACTGGGCGCTGAGCCTCTATTGTCTGGAGTTTAGAAGAATAATGAGGGACCTCATTGAAACACACAGAATAGTGAAAGGCTTGGATACAGTGGACGTGGATAGGATGTTTCCACTAGTGGGAGTGTCCAGGTGATGGCCTCAGAATTAAAGAACATTCTTTTAGGAAGGAGATTTAGGAAGGAATTTCTTTAGTCAAAGGGTGGTGAATCTGTGCAATTATTTGCCACAAAAGGCTGTGGAGGCAAAGTCAGTGTATACATACAAGACAGAGATAGATTCCTGATTAGTACAGGTGTCAGAGGTTATGGGGAGAAGGCAGGAGAATGAGCTTAGGAGGGAGAGATAGTTCAGCCATGATTGAATGGCGGAGTAGAATGCCGAAAGGCCTAATTCTGCTCTTATCACATGATCTTCTGACAGTTCGAGTGACATTATGCCAATGTAGAATTCCCAACATGAAAGTGAAAATATCTTGGCCAGTCAACTTCCCCACAATAAGCAAATAGCCCTTCAATAACCAAGAGAGATGGGCAGCAAAGAGCAAGAAAACAAAGCATAGACCTACGTGTGCAAATACAACAGAGGACATCAGGGAGTTATCAAGCCCCAAGATGGCATTTATATACAGATGACAAGTTTAAGCAACATTTTCAAGATGACACTCACTTAATTCTTGGAAAAGCGGTTGTGGTACAGGTCTTAAGGCTGCACGGCCTTGGCCCATTTGTCCTGATTCTGGAGCACAAAATAATGTTCCATCAACCTAAATCTAATTTTATCTTGAACACGATATAAACATGACAACTTTCTATAAGATAGGCCTGAACAACAATGCTAGATCAGAAACAGAATAAAGTACCAGAGAAAATGGAGCAGTTTGGCAACCTGCAATGTATGAATGTCTAAAGCAAAATCTCCCTGGTATGATGGGAAAAATAATGAGCCGTTAAATAACAATGTTTACTGCCTTTGATACGACTCAGCAAGTTAAAAAAATCCAACACCTGTCAATTACGCAATTAATTTAACACAGGCAGATCAAAATTGGTGCTTTTTACGTCAAATACACATGAATTGGATCATTTTCAAAAAGGTATAATTGCAATTCACTCACCATAATCGTCATATGTATCCTGTGCTTCACCATGTCCATAGTCAAAATATTCAGCATCGCTACAAACATAATACCAAGTCAAATATCAATGCATTGCAAATATGGTCAAAGCAACAGCGCACTTATCTCAGGCTAATGTTCATTAGCTACTCTGTATTTGAGACCAACAAATTTAGATATGGGCTGTTAATAATGGAAACACCCTCACAACACTGCATTATACCGAACTAAAATGCCAATACAAATCAGAGTGAAAGAGTGCACGTATCCTTATGATCAAAACTATAAAATATAACACCCAACTCCACTTACCCCTGTGCTTGATCATAATAGTTTTCATAATTATCATAATTTTGTTCTGAATAGCCATCATCGTAGCCCTGCAATGTTGAAAAACAAGTTGTATTAGTCAGCTCTGTTCTAACCTAAAGTTCTGTGCTATGTCTTGGTCTGGAGGGACAGTGGCAACTATTCACCATTTAACACTTCACTTTCAAATTTCAGTACCTCAAATGCCACTGTGCAGAGCTATGCATATCACACATGCGAAAATGAACCCAAGCACAACTATACAGAATAGAAATAAGGAACTGCAGATGCTGGTTTACCAAAAATGACAACGTGCTGGAATAACTCAGCAGGTCAGATAGCATCTTCGGAGAAGATGGATAAATGACCTTTCAGTTCAGGATCCCTTTTCAGACTGAATCAGTATGATAAAGGGTCCCGACCCAAAACATCAGCATTCTATTTGTTCTCCAGAGATGCAGCCTGACCCACTGAGTTACTAAAGCACTTTGTGTCTTATACAGAATTGGAAGTGCACAGAAATGTGGAGGCAAATGCTGCAAGGGAACATAAATAGTGACATGCCTATATATGGATACAAGAAAAGGGAGGTCAATTGGGCAACAAGTACTGACTACACATCTGGTCAATATATTCAAGGAAGGATGTGAAACACTGAGGTGCTGAGGAGATGGAGAATTTTATTTACAAGGAGATTGGCTTGGCTCAGAAAACAATATTTTCTACTTGGCAACAACAGAAAAGAGATGAAATGAAGAACCACTTGCATAAACTTTGAATGAGGCAGGCATCAGTTTTTAAAATTAATCATCGCTTATTATATATTATCTAGTCATATCCGCCTCACACACACGCCTGTCATGCTGCTGGAAGAAAGTACTTCATTGCTCCAGTCAGTACATTTGAGAATGAATCACTCTTGAAAGTGGGAACAGATAGAGCAGAAAGGTAAATAATCAGGCATCAAGAAAAACTTGTTACCCAAGTTTCCACTCTGACAATCACCGTTCCAGTCGCCGGGCCTGAAACATCGCCTCAATGGGACAGGCCCATCACTATATCCTTTCATCATCACCTCTAAGTCCCCTGCCTTTGTTAATATCTTCCACAATGCTTTGCATCCGTATGACTAGTTGTCAGGCTGCATTTCATTGCACATACCTGAGCTTTCCAGTCATTACTAGATTAGTCAAGTTCTGAGAAAGCAGCCTCAGATGAACCTCAGATCATAGTACCATAGTCAAAGCAAAGACAATGGAAACTTGAGTCGCAGGTTGTATCTTTTGGCAGACCTTGTGGCTCATACTCCTATTATATATTAATGAGACACTTAAATGTCAGGGGCACAATAAAGATACTTGGATAAAACTAAAATCAGCCCATTGGTTAGGAAAGGGAAGACATTTAGATAAAGATATACAGAGTCTGATTAGTTAGGCAGATGAGTACAAGGTAATACATTTGGGCTGGGGCAACAATACAAGGGAAAATTAATAAATAGGAGTATATTGAATGGAATGGAGGAATAACAGTATCTTGGATTATGCCAAAGATAATTGAACTTTGTTACTGGGGCTTGTAGAATTATGAGCGGTTTAGGTAGTCTGCAACAGAATGACCCACTTCCTTTTAACAGAGGGAGCATCGACTTAACAATTAATGCACCAATGACAATGGAGTGAGGATTTCCTGTCCACCACCAGAGGGCAGCTGTGATCTGGTACTCTCTTCTGAACAGATAGAGATAGAAAGCTCCGTCAGACTTAGAAATAATTAAAGACATTGAAGATTCAACACTCACGTTAAGAAGATGGGCAAACCTGTAGAGTAGTGGAGACACAATGGGCTTAATAGCTTTCTGCTGCATCATAATCTCAAATCCAAGCTAGACTTTCAATTGTGCAGTTCTGGTTACCCCATTACAGGAAGGATGCGTGGGAGAAGGCACAGAAGAGGTTCACCAGGATGTTGACTGGATTACAGGGTATTAGCTATAGAAGCAGTTGCACAAATTGGTATTGTTTTTCCCAGAGCGCAAGAAAGTGGGGCAAGAAGATTATAAGAAGCATAGATAGGTCAGAGTTTTTGTTCCCAGGGTGGAAATTTCAATATAGTTTTAAGGCAAGAGAAGTCTATAGGAGATTTGAGATGCAAGTTCATCAAAGAACAGTAGTTGCCTGGAACACTTCCAAAGAGCTGATGGAGGCAGAAACGAGAGCAACGTCAAGCAATGGAAAGGCAAGGATCTTGTAGGTAGGTGCAGTTTAAATTGACATGGACTTTGTAGGTTGAAGGGTATGTTCATGTCCTGCGCTATTCTGTTCTTTATAGATAGACGAGAGGCTATACGATCAGTATCCCAACGTAAAAATATGTTCCTTTAAACATACTCTCCAAAAGGCACTGCAGTATAATTAAGGGACTTACATATTCATCATAGCTCTCCTGAGCAGGCGGTGGGTGGAGTGGCTGCCTATACACTGCAGGTGTCCCTCGGCCTCGAGGCGCTGGGGCACCCCTCTGTGCTGGGGCGACACCGCGCCCACTCGCCACCTCTCTGTGGCCTCCAGGGGCTCCCCTCACAACTGCTCCACGTGTCATCGCACCTCGTGGTCCGTATTGAGGGGAAGGTGGGGGTGGCGCCACACCACGGCCCCTGCAAAAACAAAACACACCGACCCTTTAAAGAAAAGGTGAAAGGACAACACCCTCAGCCAGAAGCCCAAAGACAGGACAAAAGCCTCGCTGATCTTGTCAACAGAATCCGAGAGAAATATTGAGAGGCGCTTCAGGCACAATTACAGCAGGCCATTTATGCAGTCGACAAGATATGCAACACAAATCAGCTGGGAAAGCCTGCCGTTTCAAATGATATTGTCTGTGCATTAGTCCAGGTAGAAGAACAGGTGCCACTTGAATGGTTGGAGAGACGATTCCACAAGTAATGCAAGGTTTGGGGCGACTGTTAATGCTCAACATTGGTATTACCATGGGCTTACCACAACTCTATCACCACAGCTGTAACTCTGGATAATGCTTCTCCAGTGCTGTATAGCATTATCATTCATACTTTGTACAGACATGCACATACTACTTCATGCATAGTAGCAACATGGCAAAAAATAGTTCTCTCAAACATGTAGAATTTTAGTTTCCCAGTCAAGCCTTGTGAATGCATGTTCACGCAGGAAGGGAGGAAAAGGAACGTATTTTTAAGTTATTTCTGAAGATGCGAAAAGACAGCTTCAATTGACTAAGCCCACACAATGGATAGAAAATAAATTATGCATACAACTAATGAGGCACACTCCCTGGACTATTACATCCGTAACAATCAGTCTTTCGTAACTATTACCTTGCAAATGGTAGAGGCGGAGCACCGCGGCCACGTACACCTCTCCCGCGGGATGCATCTTGCCCGCCATTCAAGTATGCCAGCTCAGTCAGCTGCTCCTGTCTGATTTCATCATTGTAGTCCTATTAACACACAACAGAATTACAAATCAATGACAGAGAATTAAACCTTACACCTCCCTTTCAACATCCATCTTTGTGACATCATTCAAGCATGAGTAACCTTATCATGATCAACAGAAATCATAGTTGCAAACAATAGACTCTCTCATAAGTTTAAAAAGATTTGGCATGTCACTAAATACGCTAACCTACTTCTACAGATGCACTTTAGAATGTATCCCAAAAGCTGCATCATGGCCAAGTCCAGCAATTCTTGGTACAGCCAATTGGTGGACTCAGCCTGATCCATCGGGGGACTGTCCTCTCCACCAACAAGCGCTCATGAGGCATAGCCTCAAGTCAGCGTCGGAAATCAAAGAACCCCACCATCCAAGTAAGACTGTCTTCTTACTGCTACCATTGAGCAGGTAATACAGAGGCCTCAAGTCGCACACCACCCGGTTCAGGAACAGCTACTTTCCTCCAGCCATCAGGTTCTTGAACTGATCATCACTCGGCAATGAAATACTTCAGACCATCTTTTGCACTACCATGTACTTGTTTTCCCAATTGCCTTTTGCACAAGTGTATCATTTATTCAATTCACTCTCAGGGATGGTTAGCACAATGAGGTAAAGCAGAAGCCCGAAACTCATGTGGGAACAACCCTGTTGCATGCATCTCGTTAGCACAAAGCAAAAAAGACTCACCGGTACAAGAAATTTTTTAAGCTTCTCCATTGCATGGTACATTCGCGAATATGCTTCAGTAGGAGGTGCAAAGACTTCAACAAGAACGTGCAGATCACAGTTCAAGTGTGCATACTTAGCTTCTTCTCCTTTACGAAGCTCGTCTTCCTAATGAAATGAGAAAAAAGACAAAAACAAGCATGACAGATAAAATAAGCACAATTATCGATTAACTGTCAAATGACTACTTTCAAAATCAAATTGTAATACGAGATGATTTAACAGTGGTACTAAGAATTTTAATCTACGCAGTTACACAAGTATATCGATGCTGTCCTACCTCAGTGTCTTTGCTGTGCTCGAATTTAAGGAATTAATTCAGGGAGAAACAACCATATTCCATACTGTCCCTCCCAAAATATCAAACATTTGTTGAAATCTAGAATAAAATCTATACTTCAATTCTCAACCCATTCATTCCACTCGATCTTTCTTGCACAACAATCTTAAAAACCAAATGGTGCCAGCACAACAACCTGGCTCTCAACACCAGCAAAACCAAGGAACTGATTGTGGACTTCAGAAGGGATAGGATAGGGACCCACATCCCCGTTTATATTAACGATGGTGAAAAGGGTAAAAAAACTTCAAATTCCTGGGCATGAATATTTCCAAAGATCTTTCCGGGTCCCAGCACCCTGATGCAATTAGAAAGAAGACATATCTACTTCCTGAGAAGATTACAGAGAGTCGGTATGTCAAGAAGGACTCACTCAAACTTCGACAGGTGCAAAGTAGAGAGCATACTGACTGGCAGCATCGTGGCCTGGTACGGCAACTTGAACGTCCAGGAGCGGAAAAGACTAGAAAGTTGTGACCACTGCCCAGTACATCACCGGCTCTGACCTACCCACCATCGATGGGATCTATCGCAGTTGCTGCCTCAAAAAGGCTGCCAACATCATCAAAGACCCACACCATCCTGGTCACACACTCATCTCACCGTTGCCATCGGGAAGAAGGTACAGGAGCCTGAAATCTGTAACATCCAGGTTCAGGAACAGCTTCTTCCCCACAGCCAGCAGGCTATTAAACACAACATCAAATAAGCTCTGAACAATAACAGTCTATTATTACCATTGCACTATATCTGTTTATTTATTGTGTATATATGGTCTATGGTCTATAGACACACTAAACTTTCATCTTCCGTTTTGTATTATGATTACATATTCTGTTGTGCTGTAGCAAGTAAGAATTCCATTGTCCTATCTGGGACACGACAATAAAACTCTCTTGACTCTTAATGACCTTATCAGCAAGTGAACAGATCGAAACAAAACCTGATGTAATACTCTCAGAACAGCAATTAATCAAATATAATACGAGATCCAACATTTTTACAACTGCAATATCCACTCAAAGTCCACTCAACTTATTAGGTTTTCCAACGGACCCTCAAACAGCTAACAGATTTATGCAAGACTGTTGCAGCTAAAAGAATGCTATTATCCCACTGGAAAAGTGAACTTGAAGCCCAGGGTCACTATTTAGATTCCCAGATCAGTTACCCAGAGAACAACCTTTGCAGCTCCCCTCCCTCGTCAGGCAGAAGATACAAAGCTTGGAAGCACATACCGCTGGATTCAAGAACAGCTTCTTCCCTGATGTTGCCAGACTCTTGATTGGACCTCTCAGCTAATGGTAGCAAAAACAGGAAGGCAGATTATTATCTAAATGGTGTCAAGTTGGGAAAAGGGGAAGTACAACGGGATCTGGGGGGGTCCTTGTTCATCAGTCAATGAAAGTAAGCATGCACATTCAGCAGGCAGTGAAGAAAGCGAATGGCATGTTGGCCTTCATAACAAGAGGAGTTGAGTATAGGAGCAAAGAGGTCCTTCTGCAGTTGTATAGGGCCCTACTGAGACCACACCTGGAGTATTGTGTGCAGTTTTGGTCCTCTAATTTGAAGAAGGACATTCTTGCTAATGAGGGAGTGCAGCATAGGTTTACAAGGCTGACTCCCGGGATGGCGGGAGTCAGAGGATACGGGGAGAAGCCAGGAACGGGGTACTGATTGGGGATGATCAGCCAGGATCGCTTTGAATGGCGGTTCTCGCTCGACAGGCTGAATGGCCTACTCCTGCACCTATTGTCTAATAATCTCATAATAGAAACATAAGCTAATAGATAGAAAAATAGGTGCAGGAGTAGGCCATTCGGTCCTTTGAACTAGCACTGCCATTCAATATGATCTTGGCTGATCATCTAAAATCAGTACACCATTCCTGCTTTTCCCCCATTTCCCTCGGCCCTAAGAGCTAAATCTAACTCCCTCTTGAAAACATCCAGTGAATTGGCCTTCACTGCCTTCGGTGGCAGAGAATTCCACAAATTCACAACTCTCTGGGTGAAAACGTTTTTTTCCCCCATTTAGTCCTAAATGGCCTACCGCATACTCTTAAACTGTGACCCCTCGTTCAGGACTCCCCCAACATCCGGAACATATTTCCTGCATCGAGCTTTTAAGAATTTTATATGTTTCTAAGTAGTGATGTACTTACAATCCCCAAATCTACTTTGCTGCAATCCTTACACTTTTTGTAGCTTTAGCACTAAATTCTACACTCTGTTCCCCATCTCTTTTTACACATACCGTTGTACACGTATGGATAACTTACCTGCATAGCACACTAAAGTAAAGGTTTTCCCTCTGTATCTCTGTAAATGTGACAATAATAAACCACTACAATTTCAATTAATCTGGATATTTACTGGATCTCTATCAAGTAAAGTAAACGTACCTTGGCCTTATCTCTCATTGAGCCTTTCCCAAGGATGGACATTTTTGTGCCAGTGTCTTCTTGTAGCCGTTTCAATGAATTTCCCCTCGGTCCAAGTAGTTTCCCTACAAAGTTGAACTGCAGAAATAAGAAATGTTAATGCAAAATAGCATTATAACCATTACGAGAATTAAAATTAATTGGCTATAAAGTGCTTTAAAATATCATGGCATTAAAGACAATGATATTCTAAACCCACACAATCTTCATACAATATTTAACTATCCATATAAAGCAGAAGCCAAGTGGAAATCACAATTGTATTCTACTTTCTTCAACCCCACAGGGCATTATTTTCCTTGCAAGTCCCAGACAATTAAAAAAAATAATACAAAGTCCCACTAACCTGAAGATGCATACAACCAATACACACACCAACAATGCCACAGGTGATCTAGAAATAGTGGTGCCACCAACCTTGCTGTACACACTAGTATGCAGCCGATAAAAACAGATGTGTCATGTTATATCTTGTCCACAAGCAGTCCAATTGCAACGTTGGCAATAACTACTCTACCAGATTAAATAGGAGGGCATTCATTGCTGATATGAACAAACAACCCAGTTTGGGCTGCAGAATCACCTCGTTCCAGATCTCATTACAGCCATGATCCATTATAGCATTGATCGGAACTGAAATTCAGAGATTAGAGTGAGTCTCTTTAGCAGCAGACAGGATATGAACCAAAATCCCCCACAACAAGCTTTAGTAAAAAATCAAAGCAAGACGATTGCTTTTCTTAGCTCAGATCCAGAACATCATTGCAGTAGCTTCTTTGAGAAATTACCCAAGCCCAACTCAATCACCATTCCTCCATAGCAAAAAATGGGGAAATTTGCCAACAAATGTCATTAAACATTGAATTCACACTTCCTCAGATGCTGACACAGCACTTGCCTCCACGTAACTGGGCAACTAAGTTTTTAAAACTGTTCCTGGAGATCATTGCCTGGTCAACATCCTCGGACACTGCACCATCATCATGTTAGAAGTCATAGTCAATAAGACACTTCACCGAACAAGCCACTTACAAATTGTAACCATGGAAACAGATTGGCGGCTGTATTGCAACACACTCGCTTCCAATCTCCCAAAATCATTAATTATTCAACACGGTATAAATCAGAAGTGCACGAATAAGAACAGCTTTAAAAGCCAAACAGCTCCACACATCCCAGCACAAACAAGCAATAAAATCAACACAGCAATTAGGAATTACAATTCCTGGTCTTGCTGGCAATAACTGTATCCCGCGTAAATAAATAATTAATTTTAATTTCCATCTGGCCCCTGCTACAAAAGGCATCCTGATTCACAAAAGTAATTATCTGTCACAGCACACCATCACTAATTATCTGCTTATCTCTCCTCTGGACCGTTCTGAGATCTGCTTTCATGCAGTTGCACTGAACATAAATTTACCCTCTATGGATATTTCCTCCCCCCCCCCCCCCCCCCTCCTCCTTACCTTTGGAAACTGTGAAACTGGTATCAGGCATCGCTCAGAAAGCTTGATGTTTTTCTGTGTCAGAACATCAAGGAATCTCTTTTCTTCATCTTTTTTCTCTCCTTTTTGAAATCTTTGAATTTCTGCAAATTAAAAATAATTAAAAAGATGTTCACTAAATTATATAGAATATAGAAGAACAAAGGACTTTGGTTTTATACTAAATTTGTATTTTATGTTGTGCTTTGTTCTACAAACCCTCGAATTTAAAGCACACTCATCAATTTCCATATCGGCCGTTCTCTCCTGGGCCTCGTCCACTGCCATTGTGAAGCCAGGTGCAAACTGGAGTTAGATTATCATATTCCCTTGGGTAGTTTACAACCCAACGGTATAAACAGTAAATTCTCCAAGTTTAAATGACAACTCCCCGTTCTGCACGCTGTCTCTTTTCTGTGCCCCCCATTTCTCCCACTAGTTTCCCCCCCACCTTCACCGATATCCCTTCTTCTGGCTTCACACATCCTTATCTTGCACATTTCTCCCCCTTGTCATCTCTCAAACTTGTTCAACCATCCGACAATCAAATTCCACCCTCACTTATATCCACCTATCACTTGCCAGGCTTTGGCCCACCCCCACTTTTTTTCAGCTTTCTCATCCTCCCTCCTATAATCAGTTTGAACAAGTGTCCCAAACCTAAACATCACCTATCCATATTCTCCAGAGATGCTGCCCGACCAGCGCACTGCATCTCTTTTCAATCCACAGGGTTCAGAAGGTTGGAGACAGGAACATGGAGCAGCCTGGCAACAAGGAATGTCACTTAGAACCCAAGCTTTGTGGTAGAATAGCTTAAAAGCAGAAACTTTGTCATAAACAAAAAACACCAGCCCATCAGAAGTAACAGATTACATAACTCGATGTGCAATTTCCACACACTTCTCCTGCAATTTTCGATGAAGAAAAAGCAACCTTCTAGGCAGCAGCAATTGGCTTGTTTAAATAATTAAAAAACCAACAAATCACTCCAAATATACCAAAGCTCAGTAATTGCAAAAACTCGTAAAAAATCAAGGACAATGACAGCTTTGTGACCAGTTGATTTGTTTTCGATCACCGCCTGGAATCCTCTCATTATTCCTTTTCCGAAATTTGTTCTGGACAAGAATGCCAAATAAGACCTTTGAAGTATCAAGTTCACAATATTTTACCAAAAAAAATTAGACTGAAACTTTCAAATGAACGAGACATGACAAAATATTTAAAGATGGACAAATCTAAAGTATCACGGCAGTATTGCAATTCCTTTTTAAACACTCCAGGGAAAAGCATTTTGTATTCTGTGTTGAGGAGAGTACATCAAATAAGATTTAAGAGCAGCACAACCCTTTAGACAAGATAGAGTTGGCCTTTGTCCAATCTACAATTGAAATCCCTTTCTTGTGAGTCACCACATCTGGAGATATATCATCAGCTGTTGAGAAGTTCAATAATAGATTGAAATAACCCGATTTCTCTTGTGAAACAAGACTTTCTGCCCCAACGAACTTCTTCCAGAATAAAAAATAATTGATAAATTTAACATTAATATACGCATATGTTTACAAAATAACGAGTGATCATAATGAGCCTTTCAGATACAAAGAACTCCCCTCTAAGCAGGCATCCCAAAAACAGAAAGGGCAGATTACTCCGAGAAGATTGTATTAAAAATAGACCACATATTGGATCCATGTCAAATTTGGCCATTAGTCTATTTGTGTATCCTTCACAATACATCTTTACCCATTACTTGCTTTCAAAGCCCAAGTCATGTACTTTCACAGAAACTCAAAATTACAATCATTGTTCTCGCAGCATGCTAAACTTTGCAGTTTACTTAAAGAAATCTTACTGAAACAGTCTCTTGCGCAGAATAGGGGAAAACGAGAACCAGAAGGCATAAGTTTAAGGTGAAGGGGGAAAGATTTTATAGGAATCCGAGGGGTTATCTTTTCACACGAACAGTGGTGGATGTATGGAACTAACTGCTGGAGGAGGTAGTTGAAGCAGGGACTATCGCAATGTTTAAGCAGCAATTAAAGAGTTACATGGATAGAAGAAGGGTGTCTGAAGAAGGATTTCGGCTCGAAACGTTACCTATCTCCTTCGCTCCATAGATGCTGCTGCACCCGCTGAGTTTCTCAAGCATTTTTGTGTACCTTCCAGTTACATGGATAGGACAAATTGAATAGATGAATATGGGCCAAACGCAGACAACTGGGATTAGGGTAGATGGGACATGTTGATCGGTGTGGGCAAGTTGGGCTGAATGGCCTGTCTACACACTGTATGACTAATTTGCTAGCTACAGGGTGGCACAGTGATGCAGCAGAAGAGCTGCTGCTTTACAGTGCTAGTGACGCAGGTCCAATCATGATTACGGGTGACATCTGTAAGGGGTTGTTTATATGATCTCCCCGTGGTCACTCCCTGCGTGCTCTGATTTCCTTGCACATTCCATAGACATGCAGGATGCTAAATGTGATTAACATAGAACTAGTGTACGGGTGATTGTTGGTCAGTATGGACTTGGTGAGTAAAAGGGCCCGTTTCCACACTGCATCTCCAAATTAAAAAACTTAAGTTACTGAACATTTTTTTAGATGCAGGGCATTGCACTGTGGGCAAGTTTGGCAGAACATTTAAATGAATTCAGCATCAAGTCAAAAATATTCAGACTGGCTGCATCATGGCCTGGTGCATCATTCCTTTTCCAACGCACAGAAATGTAAGGCACAGGCACAGCCCTCTTCACATCAAAACATTTGTACAACCCTAATCTTATCTGAGCAAGGAAACACATCTTGCACTACCATGGACTTGTTTTCTACCCATCTTGCACTAATGTCCTTTCTTCACGTCTTTATCTTTTCAGTCTAGCAGAATTTGTGGAATGCGTGTTTTTGTGTTTTGTCTGTATCTATGTGCCTGCGGTGCTGTTGCAAGCAAGATTTTCATTGCACCTGTACTTGTTTATGTGATAATAAACTTAAATTGACTAAATAACCAGCCAGTGAAACCAACCAAAAACACTACCCACTGTCTGCCCACATTCAAACTAACCTGGTATAAAATGCAGAAGGCTAACCTCGTTGGCCTTAAACATACTGGATTAGCATGTCTGAGCATTGACTAAAGAATGAACATTAAACAAAAGCAAAATGTGTCAATCACTTTATATATAGCTATATAATCCCTGTGGATATCAACTGGGAATCAGATTGTGAAATCGAATCTAAGATACAATTGCCCAGTATTATTCAGGCAATGATTCTCTCTCCATGGTGTGTGCATTGACAGGGTGAATTGTCCGATAGGGTGTCCAAATTATGCCAGCAAGTGCAGGACTTCTGTTTTTGACTACATAAAATGTAATGGCAAATTATTGCTTTGTAACATCAAATCTTAGTGCAGAAATCTGATTTTTGGAAAAATGTATGTAGTGGTCAGCCAATAACTACAGATGGGACAAACAAATTGAAGTTTGCACCCAAGGAATTCCATTAATATTTTTCTTCTTCTTAAATGGCCCATTGACATGTACCTTAATTCTAAATGAACAGCTGAGCATGATTTAATGGACTCTTCAGTGCCCTGGCTCAGTTTAAGTAGTATCATTTAAGTTCTTCTCATGTCAATGTATTTGTTTGCATCAAATGAACCAGTTGTCATATTTCTAAAGGGTACAATATACCTTTCAAGCTCAGGAGCTGGTCATAAGCTTTGACACCGTTGCAAAACTAATCTGAATATACTCTTTACTACTTACTACTAACACCCCTGCAATGTATGGCTTGCATCACATTCAACATGCAGAAAAAACTGCAGAACAATAATCTGCTCTTCATACAGTTTAATAAGTGGCATTTGGGACTCCTGTCTCACATTCACTACAAACTTAGTGAATTTGTTAAATAGCAATGTGATTACCATAAAGTTTGTAATGACATTTAGATGCCTAATAAAATTGACAAATAAAGTGACAAATAAATGCAGCGTGGCAAGCAGCATCCGTAGTTCCTCGTGTCCAGCATTTGTACAAAACGGGTTAAACATTCAGTCTGTCTGCTTCCATCCGATTCAGATTAGTTTAATCATATACATCAGGGAACATTACTCGAGGCTTCAAACATCCCACTGGATAAATTTCCTTGCTCCCATGAAGCTCAGAGTACAGTATACATAAAGCAATGATAAATACAACTACAAGAGCAAAATTATGCAAACTGTAGAGCTATCCAAAGTAACACCAAAACATTTAAAATACAACAGAACAAATGTATTTCCATTTTCAGATAATACAAAGCCAGAGGTGAAAAGGGAGAAGGGGAATTTTTCTATTACAGAGGCCAGGCATTAACTAAACTATAGAAATAAAACCGCTTAAAAATCACACAATCAAGCCAAAAAAAAATCCAGAGTTGCAGAACCCATGGCAGTCAAAGCTGAGAAAAGTTGCCTCGTGAACAATTCTTCAGGTGGATAAGAAATGACTACAGTGAACTCATTAGAAACCCAGTGAGAATTTTGAAGCCACCTCTGCCACTTGCCTTTTTATCATGATAAAAGGCATATATATTACTTGAACATTAATCTATCCTCAGAGCGGCTATCACGAATGTGATAAAAGAAGCAATACATTTTAATGCCTGTAGTTGTTTTAGATTGTTTTTTTTTTAAATCATTAACTTTCATTATTGGATCAACAGATGAGATAGTTACTGAGTTCATACCACCGTTGGAAAACACTAATGGACGATTGTGATTCAGCTAGGACTGCAGCCTAGCCGCATGCTGAAGGAACCAGCCACCAACTCAATTTTTAATCTACATACATCACAAGAAAATATTACACACCATTTCCAACAATGACAACTCTGTTAGTAACTCTCAGTCAATAATGACAACATTCATCCTACAGACATGCACCCCACGCAGAAATGATTAAAGTTACTACTACTGCAAGACTTAAAGTCGACACATAACAATCAGAACATAATCTCAGCAATCAATTCCTATTTTAAAGAAATGCAATCAACGCGAATCATTGGCTGGTTTCTCTCCAGATGCTGTTCGACCCGAGTACATCCACTATTTTCCATTTTGTATCAATAAATAGCACTCAGCCAGCTCAGTTATCCAAATAAAGTTGCACTCAAGACTGGAGTTCATTACAATATATAATTGAGGGGTTATACGAGCATCTGAAACTCCCAAAAAGCCAAATGCAAAATATTCCACAGCAGTTTCAAATTTCTGTAGGCATCTGGGCCAATATTTATCTCTCAGATTTTATTGGCACTTGTCATGACAACTATAAAGCAGTAAGTACTTCACTGGCCATGAATGGATCAGAACAGTGTTTCCTCTAAGTAGAAACCATCCCAAAAACCTAACTTGGTTAAAAACAAAATGCACAGATAAGAACACAGAAGGTGATGTTTAAGGTGATGTATATGAACCTCTGCTTCATTTGGCAGTCCCTGGATGGAAAAGAGCTGTATGATTATGTCACAATTCCTGATATTGTGAAAAAGTACCTAGAGAGGGCTGGGTGGCAAGGGAAACCAAGAAGTCTCTATGGGACAGAGAGATGTGACTGGTGGTGAAATTATGAGAAAGGTCTACTGAGTTCAGTGCTCCTAGTGAGGCCTCCATTACGTCGGTGTGAGCAGCGCGAACTTGGTCAAGCACTCAGTCTGCCTAGGCCTGCTGAATCGCCTAGTTGTTAACCATAACTCTCCTTCCCTTACTGTCTGTCCCGTCTCTCCCCAACTCGAAAAGGTCACAAGTGAGCGGGTATCACTGGCTCAAAACAACGGACCGTAGTCGGACTTCCACGCCTCTCCCACCGAGCAGTCCTTGAGCCTCCTCTCGTCCCTGGTCGCCCGCCCTTATCGCCGCCGGGCGGCGCTGGGCCTCCCCCTCCACCCGGCCCCGACATCCTCTCCTCCCCCCGCCCCAACTCCTCTTGGCTGGGCCCAGGCATCCTCCCGCTCCCGCAACCCCTCCCCCCCTCCGTGGCCCAGGGCTCCACCCTTCCCCCTCGATGCCGGGCTCAGGCCCACGTGGTTCGCCCTTTGTTCTCGGCCGCGCCGCCGGCTCTTGCACGCGGCGCCTCCGGCCTCACAGCCGCGGCTGCTCACGTCAGAGCCCCAATGCCGCGCTCCCGGGGTGAACCGATCCCGGGCTTGGGCTGAAGCGAGCACCACAGGCCCCGGGCCTGCACCACGGGCCCTGGGCCTATAGCGCGGGCCTACATCACAGGCCCACGCAGGCCGGGATCAGCCCACCCGCTCGCGGGTCGGTGGCCAACGCACCTTCGGAGAGCAGCTGCGATGCGTGCACGAAGGAAGGGTCGAGACTATCCCTCTCGGCCATCAGCTCGGGCAGGTATTTGTCCTCCGCCATGTCTCCCGAGTCCGCTCTCTGTTCCTCGCGCCGCCGGAGCCCGCCCAACGTCGCGTCACCGCATTCCGCAGCGCCCATAGGTTCCCCTGGAGTCCGCCCACCGTCGCGTCACCGCATCCCGCAACGCATATTGGTTGCGACCGTCGTCAGTTAGGAGAATCCCTTGTTTCCATTCGCCAAACTGCTGTCCATCAACCGTACGTATCCGCCCATCTGATCGCTTTCTGCACGCTATTGGTCGCAGAACCGTCAGTCATAACCCTGCTTTCTGATTCGTTGGATCGCCGGTCCATCAGTATTGTCGCCTTCTGATTGGCCCCCCAGTGGGCGCCTTTCCCAAGCCCCGCCCCGACACCGACCTCCCGCTTTCGCCTCCATTTTGCTTTGGGCGTTTTGTAATTCTTGGCGAATTCTGCGCGGTGATGACAAGAGCGCACGGTGCCGCGGTGTCTCACACAATCCGAGGGAAGTTCATGGAGCTCAATCTGGCAGCGAGCCCGCCCACACACCCGGCCCAGATCACCCCACCCCCACCGCTCGTCGCAGGGCGCTGCCGCCCGGGGAAGATGGCGGCCCCTCGCAGCTTGCTGACCCCTCCATCTGGAAACATAGAAAATAGGTGCAGGAGTAGGCCATTCGGCCCTTCGAGCCTGTACCGCCATTCAATATGATCATGGCTGATCATCCAACTCAGTATCCTATACCTGACTTCTCTCCATACCCCCTGATCCCTTTAGCCACAAGGGCCACATCTAACTCCCTCTTAAATATAGCCAATGAACTGGCCTCAACTACCTTCCGTGGCAGAGAATTCCAGAGATTCACCACTCTCTGTGTGAAAAAAAGTTTTCCTCATCTCGGTCCAAAAAGATTTCCCCTTTATCCTTAAACTGTAGCGCCTTGTTCTGGACCCCCAACATCTGGAACAATCTTCCTGCATCTAGCCTGTCCAACCCCTTAAGAATTTTGTAAGTTTGTATAAGATCCCCCCTCAATCTTCTAAATTCTAGCGAGTACAAACCGAGTCTATCCAGTCTTTCTTCATATGAAAGTCCTGACATCCCAGGAATCAGGCTGGTGAACCTCTGTACTCCCTCTATGACAAGAACGTCTTTCCTCAGATTAGGAGACCAAAACTGTACGCAATACTCCAGGTGTGGTCTCACCAAGACCCTGTACAACTGCAGTAGAACCTCCCTGCTCCTATACTCAAATCCTTTTGCTATGAATACTAACATACCATTCGCCTTCTTCACTGCCTGCTGCACCTGCATGCCTACTTTTAATGACTGGTGTACCGTGACATCCAGGTCTCGTTGCATCACCCCCCTTTCCTAATCGGCCACCATTCAGATATCCCATCTTTAATCTACTTTCCTGTTTTTGCCACCAAAGTGGATAACCTCACATTTATCCACATTATGCTGCATCTGCCTTGCATTTGCCCACTCACCCAGCCTATCCAAGTCACCTTGCAGCCTCCTAGCATCCTCCTCACAGCTAACACTGCCCCTCAGCTTCGAATAGCTGGTGTCCCAGACTGAGCCTTGCGGTACCCCACTAGTCACTGCCTGCCATTGTGAAAAGGACCCGTTTACTCCTACTTTTTGCTTCCTGTCTGCCAGCCAGTCCTCTATCCACATCAATACTGAAACCCCAATACCGTGGGCTTAAAGTTTGTATACTAATCTCTTATGTGGGACCTTGTCGAAAGCCTTCTGAAAGTCCAGATACAACACATCCACTGGTTCTCCCTTATCCACTCTACTAGTTACATCCTCGAAAAATTCTATAAGATTCGTCATACATGATTTACCCTTCAAAAAGCCATGCTGACTTTGTCCTCTTTCCAAATGTGCTGCTATCCCATCTTTAATAACCGATTCTCGCAGTTTCCCCACTACCGACGTTAGACTAACTGGTCTGTAATTCCCCGTTTTCTCTCTCCCTCCCTTTTTAACAAGTGTTGTTACATTAGCTACCCTCCAATCCTCAGGAACTACTCCAGAATCTAAAGAGTTTTGAAAAATTATCACTAATGCATCCACTATTTCTGGGGCTACTTCCTTAAGTACTCTGGGATGCAGCCTATCTGGCCCTGGGGATTTATCGGTCTTTAATCCATTCAATTTACCTAACACCACTTCTCGGCTAACCTGGATTTCACTCAGCTCCTCCATCTCATTTGACCCCCGGTCCCCTGCTATTTCTGGCAGATTATTTATGTCTTCCTTAGTGAAGACAGAACCAAAGTAGTTATTAAATTGGTCTGCCATGTCCTTGTTCCCCATGACCAATTCACCCGTTTCTGACTGCAAGGGGCCTACATTTGTTTAAACTAATCTTTTTCTCTTCACA
Organism: Leucoraja erinaceus; assembly: GCF_028641065.1. Classification (NCBI taxonomy): domain Eukaryota; kingdom Metazoa; phylum Chordata; class Chondrichthyes; order Rajiformes; family Rajidae; genus Leucoraja; species Leucoraja erinaceus. Next base: position 9,672,009 of record NC_073402.1, on the reverse strand, counting down.
TATCTATAAAAGCTTTTGCAGTCAGTTTTTATCTTCCCTGCCAGTTTTCTTTCATAATCTATTTTCCCTTTCCTAATTAAGCCCTTTGTCCTCCTCTGCTGGTCTCTGAATTTCTCCCAGTCCTCTGGTAGGCTGCTTTTTCTGGCTAATTTGTGCGCTTCATCTTTTGTTTTGATACTGTCCCTGATTTCCCTTGTTATCCACGGATGCACTACCTTCCCTGATTTTTTTTTTTTGCCAAACTGGGATGAACAATTGTTATAGTTCCTCCATGCAGTCTTTAAATGCCTTCCATTGCATATCCACCGTCAACCCATTAAGAATCAATCGCCAGTCTATCTTGGCCAATTCACGTCTCATACCCTCAAAGTTACCTTTGGGGAATTACAGACCAGTTAGTCTAACATTGGTAGTGGGGAAACTGCTAGAGTCAGTTATTAAAGATGGGATAGCAGCACATTTGGAAAGTGGTGAAATCATTGGACAAAGTCAGCATGGATTTACGAAAGGTAAATCATGTCTGACGAATCTTATAGAATTTTTCGAGGATGTAACTAGTGGATAGGGGAGAACCAGTGGATGTGGTGTATCTGGACTTCCAGAAGGCTTTTGACAAGGTCCCACATAAGAGATTAGTATACAAACTTAAAGCACAAGGCATTGGGGGTTCAGTATTGATGTGGATAGAGAACTGGCTGGCAAACAGGAAGCAAAGAATAGGAGTAAACAGGTCCTTTTCACAATGGCAGGCAGTGACTAGTGGGGTACGGCAAGGCTCAGTGCTGGGACCCCAGCTATTTACAATATATATTAATGATCTGGATGAGGGAATTGAAGGCAATATCTCCAAGTTTGCGGATGACACTAAGCTGGGGGGCAGTGTTAGCTGTGAGGAGGATGATAGGAGACTGCAAGGTGACTTGGATAGGCTGGGTGAGTGGGCAAATGTTTGGCAGATGCAGTATAATGTGGATAAATGTGAGGTTATCCATTTTGGTGGCAAAAACGGGAAAGCAGACTATTATCTAAATGGTGGCCGATTGGGAAAGGGGGAGATGCAGCGAGACCTGGGTGTCATGGTACACCAGTCATTGAAGGTAGGCATGCAGGTGCAGCAGGCAGTAAAGAAAGCGAATGGTATGTTAGCTTTCATTGCAAAAGGATTTGAGTATAGGAGCAGGGAGGTTCTACTGCAGTTGTACAGGGTCTTGGTGAGACCACACCTGGAGTATTGCGTACAGTTTTGGTCTCCAAATCTGAGGAAGGACATTATTGCCATAGATAGAGTGCAGAGACGGTTCACCAGACTGATTCCTGGGATGTCAGGACTGTCTTATGAAGAAAGACTGGATAGACTTGGTTTATACTCTCTAGAATTTAGGAGATTGAGAGGGGATCTTATAGAAACTTACAAAATTCTTAAGGGGTTGGACAGGCTAGATGCAGGAAGATTGTTCCCGATGTTAGGGAAGTCCAGGACAAGGGGTCACACAGCTTACGGATAAGGGGGAAATCCTTTAAAACCGAGATGAGAAGAACTTTTTTCACACAGAGAGTGGTGAATCTCTGGAACTCTCTGCCACAGAGGGTAGTTGAGGCCAGTTCATTTGCTATATTTAAGAGGGAGTTAGATGTGGCTAAGGGGATCATGGGGTATGGAGAGAAGGCAGGTACGGGATACTGAGTTGGATGATCAGCCATGATCATATTGAATGGCGGTGCAGGCTCGAAGGGCCGAATGGCCTACTCCTGCACCTAATTTCTATGTTCCTATGTTTCTTTAAGTTCAGGACATTTGTTTCTGAATTAACAGTGTCACTCTCCATCCTAATGAAGAACTCAACCATATTATGGTCACTCTTGCCCAAGGGGCCAAGCACAACAAGACTGCTAACTAACCCTTCCTCATTACTCAATACCTAGTCTAGAATAGCCTGCTCTCTCGTTGGTTCCTCTACATGTTGGTTTAGAAAACTATCCCGCATACATTCCAAGAAATCCTCTTCCTCAGCACCCTTGCCAATTTGATTCACCCAATCTATATGTAGATTGAAGTCACCCATTATAACTGTTTTACCTTTGTTGCACGCATTTGTAATTTCCTGTTTGATGCCATCCCCAACTCCACTACTACTGTTAGGTGGCCTGTACACAACTCCCACTAGTGTTTTCTGCCCCTTAGTGTTTCGCAGCTCTACCCATATCGATTCCACATCCTCAAAGCCAATGTCCTTCCTTTCTATTGCGTTAATCTGCTCTCTAACCAGCAACGCTACCCCACCTCCTTTCCCTTTCTGTCTATCCCTCCTGAATATTGAATATCCCTGGATGTTCAGCTCCCAGCCTTGGTCAACCTGGAGCCATGTCTCCGTGATCCCAACTATATCATAATCATTAATAGCTATCTGCACATTTAACTCATCCACCTTATTACGAATGCTCCTTGCATTGAGCCACAAAGCCTTCAGGCTTGTTTTTACAACACTCTTACCCGTTATACTATTATGCTGAAAAGTGTCCCTTTTTGATTTTTGCCCTGGATTTGCCGGTCTGCCACTTTTACTTTTCACCTTGCTACCTATTGCTTCTACTGTAGTGCGTGCGTCTCAAAATGAGGCAAGTAGTCCGAAGTTTGAGAAGCACTTTACTTTAATTCCTCCCGGTTCAGGGGAAGACGAAACCAGGAAAAGATGGCACCCAAACCCTGCCTTTTATACCCTCCGGCTAAGGTCCGCCTCCGGACTGCACCACTCCTGTGCCGAGGGGTTCGGCAGTATAATGGGACGACCCTTAGGAGCCGCCACAGGACCCCCCCCCCCCAGAACCAGAGGCACAAAACGCACCGGCCCGCGTGCGGAAGTCAGCAGATCCCGGGGCTTGCGGGGGCGTAGGTGGAGGGACAGGTCGAGGGACCGGCGGGAGGACAGGTGGAGGGAGTCGTGAGGGGGGGGCGCCCTCGGGGCCGAGGTTGAGCAACCAGCACCGGCTGGTCAATGTCCAGGTGCGCCGGCTTTAAACGGTCAATCGACACGGCCTCTGGCCGGCCCCCCATGTCCAGGACAAAAGTCGACTGCCCGTGTTCCAGCACCCGGAACGGGCCCTCGTACGGCCTCTGGAGTGGCGTCCGGTGGGCATCACGGCGCAGGAAGGCGTATGAGCAGTCCGTGAGGGCCATTGGCACGTGTGGGCGAAATGTCCCATGGCGGGACGTCGGGACGGGTGCGAGCCTGCCAACTCGCTCGCGAAGGCGTTGAAGGGTGGAGGAGGGCGTTTTCTGCTGCTCCGGCGCCGACGGCACGAACTCCCCGGGCACTGTGAGTGTCGACCCGTACACCAGCTCCGCCAATGATGAGGCCAAGTCCTCTTTGGGAGCGGTCCGGATGCCCAGCATGACCCACGGCAACTCGTCCATCCAGTCCGGGCCGGTGAGTCGTGCCTTCAATGCCGCCTTCAGCTGCCGGTGGATCCAGGTGAGGGTGTACGATTGGGAATTGGGTCAGGAAATTGCATAGTAAATTGGTTTATCAGTTTCTCTACCCATTTGCCAATTAGACCCCCCTCAACTATATACACCCATCACTTGCCAGGCTTTGTCCAACCCCATCTCTGTTTTTCAACTTACAGTTCCAGTCTGTCGAAGGAATGTGTAGGAAGGAACTGCAGATGCTGATTTACACCAACGATAGACACAGAATGCTGGAGTAACACAGCAGGTCAGGCAGCATCTCTGGAGAAAAGGAATGGGTGACGTTTCGGGGAAAGACCCTTCCTCAGACTAAGAGGTGGGAGAGAGGGAAAATAGAGGTATGAAAAGGTACAGAACAAATCAGAGCAGTACCGATGACTCGGAAAAGGGGAAGCCCATAAAGGTCCATTGTCAGCCGTGGAAGATGTGGTACAAAGGGATACAAACAGTGAAACTAGCATGACGACCAGGGTGGGGGAGGAATAGAGATAGAGGGGAAAGCAAGGGTTGCTCAAAATTAGAGAAATCAATATCATATCGCTGGGTTGTCAGCTGCCCAAGCTAAATATGAGGTGCTGTTCCTCCAAGCATGTGGCCTCACTCTGACGGTGGAGGCGGCCCAGGAGAGAAAGGTCAATATGGGAAGGGGAGTTAAAATGTTTGGGAACTGGAAGATCGCGTTAGCCAAAATGGACTGAGCATAGGCATTCAGTGAAAAGATCACCCTGTCTGCTTGTTCTTGCAATATATAGGAGCACACCAGGAACAATGGATACAACAGTTGAGCTTGGAGGAGATGCAAGTGAACCTCTGCCTCACCTGAAATGACTGTCCGAGTCCCTGGATGTAGTTGAGGGAGGAGGTTTAGGGACAGTTGCATCTCCTGCGGTTGCAGGGGAAAGTACCTGGGCCGGGGATGGGAAAGGATGAGTGAACCAGGGAGTTGTGGAGGGAACGGTCTCTGCGGAAAGTGGTGGAGATGGAAAGAATTTAAACTAATCCCATCTGACTGCCCATGGTTTATATCTCTCCAATCGCTGCTCATTCATGTGTCTGTCTCATGCCTCTTCATTGATACTATCATATCCACCACCACCCATGGCATGCCTTGTTCTTCCTTTTAGCATTCCTGTAACATTTTCAAGGATTCCTCCAACCAGTATTGGATGTGATTGAGTCCCAGTGTTACAAGGCCCATCAAAGTCACTCTTTGAGAGCTGATTAGTAGTGTAGTGACTGGGGCAGTAACAGATTGAAGGTGCCGTTCCTAGTTGGGAAACAGCATCAATGGAAGCTGCGCGCTGATTATCAGTTAAACCAAGCATCATCACCATTTCATGACAGAAATGTCATCACAAATTGTAAACATCGACTAATCAGATCAATAGGAAAATGGACCGATTCCAACAGGATCTAATCAGACTTCCTGATCCAGATTCAGTGCCGTCTGTAGAGTTTACCCACTCTCCTTCTTACCATCCGGGTTTCCTTCAGGTGCTCCGGTCTCTTCCCAAATTCCAAAGACGTGCCGGTTGTGGCTGATTGGCCACTTTAAATTGTTTCAAGTGTGTAGGTGAATGGTAGCAACTGGGAGGAGGTTGACGGGAATGTGGGGAGCATCAAACGGGATTAGTGTAGGGCTGGTGAAAATGGGTGGTTGATGGTTGGTAGAGACCTGTAGGCTGCAGGATCTGTTTCCATGGTATCCGACTCTGACTGAGGAGTCAGAGAATGTGAACATAATCTAGCTGAACCAGCCATGCCAGCTGAGGATGGAATAACAGGAAGCTAAGTCTACTAGAGGGGGTGGATGGAGGGGAGTTTCCCAAACTGGAGTTGGGAACTTTTTAAGGCAAACTGATGCTTTCCATGTCACAATGGCAGGTATATTTATTCCTTCAATCTTGACGCCGCCTCTTACTTAAGCAATGTCTCATATCACAGATAAATTGTTAATTGTCAGATTTTAACACCGTTATTTTCCTTATCTCTAATTGTTATTTAGCACTGTTCAGCACCCAACATTCTCTGCCTACACAGCTGCTATGAGCACCTCTGGAAACCAGCATACTCATTCGTGCAGATACTGATGACTCTCCTATCTTTATCAATGAGATTGCGATTCTTAGTGTTAAATGACTCCTGCTGCTGAATTTTAACATTATTTAAATGTGCTAATTAACAGCAATAGAATATTAAAGTCTTAACATGAGATGAATACTGTGATAGCTTATTAAAATTATGTGAATACAGATGGTACATTAAAAGTTGATGTGAAATAAATCAATTATTGAACATCTTCAATAAAACCATGTGTTCAGAATATTGGAGCAGGAGTAGGCCATTTGCCCTTGTATCAGCTCCGAAACCAATTAATTCTATTCTACACACAAGAGACAATTTACAGAAGCCAATTAACCTACAAACCTGTACTTCATTGAAGTGTGGGAGGAAACCGGAGCACTCGGGGAAAACCCATGCCGTCACAGGGAGACCTCTACAGACAGCGTCTGCAGTCAGGATCGAACGCGTGAATCTGATGCTGCGCCGCCGTGCTGCCTCCTTATTCTCTAAATATCCATAACTTAGTGAATACTTATTTTGAACAAAATGAATGACTGAACTTTCATGCTCCTGAGGGCATCAAGGATTTGCAAGCCAGCTGATGATACAAAAATGGAAGGAATTGTGAGGAGAGAGGAGGATTCCAGAGATTGTCCAGAAATCATCTTAGTTCAGGCATCCTACATCTTACAGAGTGATCTCTAGTCTTATATGAATAAACCTGCCAAACCCTCTGAGAACTTTGTGATGAGGTTATCTAATCTCTAAAGTATACAGGCTTAGGTCAACAGCTGTTGGAAGATCATCAACAGTCAGTAGCCTCGGGACCCTAGGGAGGTATCTGTATTCACAACACCCTACTAGATGGCATGCGCTGGCAACGTACTATTTCCACCCTAGATAGCATCAAACTAGCACTCTCAGGCTGGCCATAGACATAGAAACTGAATTAGACCATTCAGACCATTGAGTTTGCTCCGCCATGAGATAGTGCCTGATCTATTTTCCCCCCTCAATCCCACTCTCCTGCTTTCTCATTACTTTTGACACCCATACAAGAACCTATCATTCTCCACGTTGAAAATACCAACGCAGTGAAAGAGAGGATTTCACCTGCTGGGAACCCCTTGGTCTCCCAGTGTATGACATCCATCTATCACATTCCCCGCTGCAGGAGGATGGGCTGAGGGAAGCATTGAAAGAGACACAAAGAATTACAGCTGCTGGATTCTTGAGCAAAAATCAAAGTGCGAGACGAACTGAGCTTGCCAGGCAGCATCTGTGGAGGGAACAGCCAGACATAAAAACAGCTTCTTTTTTTTCCACGAGTAGTAGCTGTACACAATAACCAAAAATCTGTAGCCTCCTTTTGCTCTGGTATTTTATTTAATTCATGGTTAATCAATAAAGTTTTATTATTAATGTTTTATGGGTTATTCCTCACTATCACTGTATGCCATGTTGTCACTTGCGGGCGGAGCACCAAGGCAAATTCCTTGTATGTGAATACTTGGCCAATAAACATTCATTTATTCATTCAAATGACTCCCTCCAGAACCTTCTATGGCAATGAATTCTACAGATTCACCACCAGCTGGCTAAAGACATTCCTCCTCGTCTCCATTCAAAATGTATGCCCTTTTAGTCTGAGGCTGTTAGAATCTGGTCAGATACATCTGGTCGACCTAGACATCCTCTGCGCATCCGTCTCTCGACCAGGCCGACCAGATCTAATTGACCACATTCTAGTTGAAGCTAGACATAAAATGCTGAAGTAACTCAGAGGGACAGGCAGCATTCCGGAGAGAAGGAATGGGTGACATTTCAGGTCGAGACCCTTCCTCAGACTGATCGCCATCGGTCTGAAGAAGGGTCTTGACCCGAAATGTCACCCATTCATTCTCTCCAGAGATACTGCCGGGCCCGCTGAGTTTCTCCAACATTTTGTGTCTATTTTCGATTTAAACCAGCATCTGCACTTCCTCCCTACACATTCTAGTGGAACCTGGAAGCGGGAAGGCCAATGAGTGGCACACGTGCTGTGATACACTCCCTGTCTGCTCCATTCCACGCTCCAGCCCAGTTTCCACACATCCCATTGCACTGGCTCCAACTGCATGCGCTGTTGCGTGCCTGCCAATTCAGCAGATGCCAAATCCCCAGGCTCCTCCTGACTAGGGGGCAATCAATCACCGGCAATACGCACTCACTGGCAGGAGAGGCTCAAGGCATCCGGCCCGAACTGCAGAGCTGTGCAAAAATACAGCCCGTAAATGATTGGAATGTTAGTTCACTCTCACTTCCACGGTTCTATTAGCAACCATCGACACATTCCTCCAGCTGAGATCACAGCTCACAGCAGCTGCCTGCTGGGCACAGATGGCTCCTGTACTCAGTCTGAAGATGGGTCTTGACCCGAAACGCCACCCACTCATCTCTCCAGACATGCTGCCTGTCCCGCTGAGTTAAACTAGGATTGTGTGTCTATATTCGGTGTAAACTAGCATCTGCAGTTCCTTCCTACACAAGGCTCCTGTACTCCCCGCTGATATGGAAGGTGGAGTTGGAGTTTATGTTTGTTCAGAGATATAGCACGGAAACAGGTCATTCGGCCCCATCGATCATCGATCACCCGTTCGCACGTGTTCTACAGTATGTCATCCAACTTTCTCATCCTCTCTCTAAACAAGGGTCAATTTACAGAGGCTAACTAACCAGCAAACCCGCACATCAATGCGATGTGGGAAGAAACTGAGGCAACCCATTCACGCGATTACAGGGAGAAGTGTGTAAAAGCACACCTCCAGATTCAGGGACATTTTTTTCCCAGCTGTTATCTAGCAACTGAACCATCCTACCACGACCAGAGAACAGTTCTGAACTATCTCTCATTAGAGACCCTTGGATTATCTTTGATCGGGCTTTACTGGCGTTATCTTCACTAATCGTTATTCATGTTATTCCCTTAATCATGTATCTGTACAAGTGATAGCTTGATTGTTACCATGTATTGGCTTTCCACTGACTGGTTAGCACGCAACAAAAGCTTTTCACTGTACCTCGGTACATGTGACATTAAACTAAACTAAATGTGCAAACTCCACACAGACAGCACCTGAGGTCAGGATCCAACCCTGGTCTCTGGTGCTGTGAGGCAGCCGCTCTACCAGTTGCATCAGTGTGCCATTGGTGATCTGATCATTGCTGCTGTTGTCAGCGGATGGGAGTTTGAGTGCATTCATCGGCTTGATCAGAGGCACTTTGAGGGGAGACAAAGCATTGGAGCGGATGTTACTTTATAACTGGATGGAAATCAATGGCAGGAAGCAGGCCAGCTACAGGCTGCACAGTGGCGGGCTTCCCCAGTAATATGATTGTGAGTTTCTATCCTGCCATAACCCTTTCTCAAGAGTTATTCTTATTGAGAGATACAGCATGACGCAGGACGTTCAGCCCACTCATTGTGCTTATCATTAAGCATCCTTCTTTTAACACAAATCATATCCTAAGCCTTTTATTGTTCCAGTTCCCCACCATCTCCCCTATTCAATGACACCTGCATATTCGGAACAATTTACAGCCACCAAATAACCTACCGATCTGCATGTCCTGGAGTTCCAAGCAAGGTCATCTTATTCATTGATATGATTGAATTCCCAAATACAAGTTCATTTAACATCAGTTATGTGAAAAATAGTTGGAAACTATTCAAAGGTTGGTGCCTGGAATGCAATGCGCAATGCTAGGAGTGGTGGTGGAGGCAGATGCGAAAGTGGCTTTTAGGTAAGAGGCTTTTAGATGAGCACATGTATGTGCATGAGAATGGAGCGATATAGATTATGTGCAGGCAGAGGAGATTAGTTTATCTTGGCATTGTGTTAGGCACAGACATTGTGGGCCCAAGGACTCGTTTCTGCGCTACATTGTTCTATTCAAAGAGGATAACGCAAACTTTAAACACCGGTATTCAGTGATGGTTTTAAGGGAAGCATGGGCCTGACAGAGTAGATTGAATTATTTGAGTAGGTTGCATGGTGGGTTGATGAGGCCTGGGTATTTAATGTAATTATCTGGATTTTAGCAAAGTTTTTGGCAAGGTTCAACAGGGCAGACTGATGAGAAAGATTTAGCGGCACGGGATGCGAGTGAGAGTCATGGGCTAGAGTGAGGATTGGCTCTGGCAGGATGCAGAGGGCAATAGTCGACTAATATAGTGGGATTGGAAGGTTGCACTGGGATATCTCAGGTCTATGGTTCTTCTTCTTCTTCTTGCGTATGTCGTGCACAGCCTAAAGTTGTACGATAACTTGTTCTATTTGATCTTATTTGATTGTGCACGCCGGGTTGATTGCATTCGTCAAAACAGGGCAGACCACGTGAAGGTTGCAATCTCCCACCCCAGGTCTATGGTTCACTCCTAATACATGGCAAAGATCGCGACGGAAATATCTGGGCCATCAAGTGCGCAGATGACTGCATAGTCGAAGGGTTGCAGGAAAGCGTAAGACTGCAGGGTGATGAAGGTGGGGTGGTCTTTTATGCAGAACCAGTTGGTTAATGGAGTTTAACTCCGGGGAGAGGTAACATGGAATCTGCACGTTTGAGTACCGAGTCCTGAGACTGCATGGGAAGGAACGAAGGAGGAGCCGGCGTGGGGGGGACCACTGTGAGGAGGGGGAGAACGAAGGGGAACCTGCGTAGATACTTTGTAACTTTGTCAGCACCGTTTGTGTGGTGACTATTTGTGTACCTTGTGAATTTCACTGTGACTTGTCACATGTGACAATAAAGTATTCATACATTCATTCATTCTGCCTCTCACCCAATGGGTTTTCACTGGGAGCTCCGGTTTCCCTCCTACATCTCAAGTATATGTAGATTGGTAGGTTAACAGGTCGGTGTACATTGCCCCTTGGTTTGTGGTAGAATTTGGAAGGATTGATTGACCAATTCAATGTAGGGGGAATAAAATAATTTGTTTAATGGAGTTTTAAAGCAAAATGGGCGAATGGTGGTCGATGCAGACTCTTAAAACGTAGAATACAGACAGCACAGTAACAGGCCCAAACATCTGGAGTAACTCAGTGGGTCAGACAGCATCTCTGGAGAAAAGGAATAGGTGACATTTCAGGTCAAGACCCTTCATCTGAAGAAATGTCTTGCCCCGAAATGTCACCTTTTTCTTTTCTCCAGAGATGCTGTCTGACCCGCTGAATTACTCCAGCACGTTCCAATCACTCACCACGCTCTGTGTGAAACTTGCGCTGCAAATCATCTTTAAGGGCCAGTCCCACTTAAGCGATTTTTTGCGCGACTACAGGCGACTGCCGCAAAATTTTCCAACACGTTGAAAAATATTCGGCGACAGTGGCGACATTTGTTGTTGTAGGTTGTCGTAGATTGATGTAGGTGCTGTCATAGGTTGTCGCCAGGTGTCGTAGGTGAATTCCATTAAAACTAGTCTCTGGTAGTCGCCTAAAGAGTCGCCTAAGTGGGCCATGCCCATTAAATTTTGACACTCTCTCCTTAAAGATATGTATGTCCTCTTTGAAATTTCCACGCTGGAAAGGTTCTGATTATGTACCCTATATCTGCTGCTTATAATTTTAAATACTCCTATTAAATCTCTCTCAACCTCCAACAATCCAAGTTTTTACAACCTCTCTTTAAAACTCATAGTACCTAATCCAGTCAGCTTTCTGGCAAAACTCTCTGCACCCACTCCAAAGCTTCCACATCCTTTCTGTAATGAGGTGCCCAGAACTGCACACAATACTTCAAATGCGGCTTAACAATCGTCCTATAAAGCTACAACATGGCTTTTGACTCTTAGCCTCAATGCCCCGTCTGTTGAAGACAAGAATACCATATGTATTTTTAACCACTCTATCTACAAGTCGCCACTTTCAGGAAGCAATGAACTGAACCCCAAGATCCCTCTGCATGTCAATGCTATTAAAGGTCCTGGCATTAACAGTATACTTATCCCTTCTTGACTCTGTGGGTCGAAGGGCCCATTTTGAAGTTGTATCTCTCTTTGACTGTGATTCTAATACAGATTTAACAGTACGTGGGAATATATAATTAATGCAGTAGACTATTATGAAAGACCATCTTGTGTGATAGCGACTTCATCACACTGTCCCAAAAAGTATTTTGAAACATTTTTACCTCTGGCATGCTATATTCACAACTAAAAGAAAGTTGCTATAGAGACATAAATAATTGCAGATGCTGAAATCTTGAGCAAAACACAAAGTGCTGGAGGAACTTAGCGGGTAAGGCGGCATCAATGCAGAGAATGGACAGATGACGTTTTGCGATGGACTCTTCTGATCCCTTGACTAGTCAGGCTCAATTCACTTCTTCCCTTTACATCTTATCCACATCAGCCAGACTGTGAAACTCACTGTCCGTAATGTGTGGGGAGGAACTGCAGATGCAGATTTAAACTGAAGATAGACACAAAAAGCTGGAGTAAGGCGGGACAGGCAGCATATCTGGAGAGGAATGGGTGACGTTTTGGGTTGAGACCCTTCTTTAGTCTGGTTAGGGATAAGGGAAACGAGAGATATAGATGATGATGTAGAGAGATAAAGAACAATGAATAAAAGATATTCAAAAAAGTAACGATGATAAAGGAAACAGGCCAATGTTAGCTGTTTGTGGGGTGAAAATAAGAAGCTAGTGCTACTTGAGTGGGGGAGGGAGAGGGGAAGGGGGAATGCCAGGCTACCTGAAGTTAGATAAATCAACAGTCATACCACTGGGCTGTAAGCTTCCGAAATATGAGATGCTGTTCCTTCAATTTGCATTTAGCCTCCCTCTGACAATGGAGGAGACCTAGGACAGAAAAGTCTGTGCGGGAATGGGAAAGAGTATTAAGTGTTTAGCTACCGGGAGATCAGCTGAGTTCAGGCGGACTGAGTGAAGGTGTTCAGCGAAATGATCGCCCAGTCTACGTTTGGTTCCTTAGGGCAGTGGTTCTCAACCTTTTTTCAGTGATGTACCCCCTGTGAAATATTTTTTCAGCCAAGTACCCCCTAACCAGCGCAAAGCATTTTTGGTTGAAAAAAAATGACTTAAAACAGAGCAGTGCCATCAGTGTCTGATTTATTAAACTTTGGAACTGATAAACACATACAAAATTCAAACATTTGAAAAAAAACTATTTCGAACATTTTAAATGTTAATAATCCATGATTAAATTTATTGCAAATATTTCTCATCACTAAAATGTAGTGATTCAAACTAATGTAGTGAAAACAATGACCATATAACCATTTAAAACTATAAAATGAACCATTTAAAACTCCATAAATGTGCAAAACACTGCTCATTTGTAGTGGTCTCTCTTGAACTATTTGGAAATAAAAAGATATAACTAATAAAAAGAAAGAAATAATTAACTTAATTATAAATAAAGATTTGTGCACATAAAAATAATTATCAACATAAAGTGTCCTCTTTTGGGATCATAGTAAAGATCTGTGCTCAAAAAGAAATCATTAACTTAATTTTAAATAAAAGCAGAAATTGCTAAAAATAAAAAATAAAAATATTTATCATCGGTTTGCTAGATATGAACTGTTTTGGGAGAGAAAAATGCTCACGGCAGACCAAACGTGTTAAACAGAAATTGGTCAGATATTGAGCTTTACACAGTAAGAAATCATGTGAAATCATCACTGACTTTAATTTTAAATGAATGTACCTGCATGTTATACTGTTTAGTTTGGAGATACAACCAGATAGTCTACTGAGTTCGCACTGACCAGCGATTCCTGTTACAGATTTGAACATGTTATTTGGCGGCCAATCAATCGCTGTCTCTAAGGGAGTTGCATCCAATCACCAACCAGCTTGCTTTAAAATGTCCGTCCAATCAACAAATAGGTCTCCTCCCGTCCAATCAGCCGCTGTCTCCAAGGGCATTGTGTCCAATCACATAATGCAGTTTAATGGTAATTAGCAGCTACGGTAAAGGTTGGAAGCCGGTGGAGCTACTGACAGTCAAACGGGAGGGAGCAGGAGAGATTCACACAGTGTAGAATCCATAGCACCTAGTGTACAATTTCATAATATATACTAAATAACTGGGCTGACAGACCTTGGCTGGGAATCTGGGGCCCACCAAAATTGTTCCCAATTGGGCCCCGCACATCCTAAGGCCGGCCCTGTATACGTAGGCCTATATTTTAAAATCTCACGTACCCCCTGGAGTGCCTTCACGTACCCCCAGGGGTACGCGTACCCCCATTTGAGAACCACTGCCTTAGGGGACCAAAACTGCACACAATACTCCAGGTGTGGTCTCACTAGGGCTCCATACAACTCCAGAAGGACCTCTTTGCTCCTATAGTCAGCTCCTCTTGTTATAAAGGCCAACATGCCATTCGCTTTCTTCACCTCTTTGCAACATTTCTAAGCAAATAGAGGCGCTAGCGGGCTTTCTTCCTGATTCAATCTGCAGGTGTACGTGCCGGGGCCAGGACAGGTCAGAGACTCCCTCCATCAACTCCCTCCACTGCCAACCCACCAGTGGAAACGGGTGCCTGGTGTCCCGGTTTCCCCTTTCTGTTGTCAACAATATCACTATGTTTCCACAAGTGGGAGAAGCTCAGACTGGGGGATGTTGTTATAAGGTTAAGGGGCACCCATCTAAAAATGAAGTACATCGGACCTTCTCACAAGGTATGGGATCTCTGGAAATCTTTTCCCTGCCAAGTTGTAGGGGCCAGGACAGTAGTCAGTCTTCCTCTCAGCTGGGACTTTTCTGAAAATGCAAAGTCCAATAACCATATATTTATGCAATATTATTCTATTAAATGTGAGCTCCAATAATCTATATTCTATTCTATGGGGAGAAGGCAGGAACGGGATACTGATTGTGGATGATCAACCATGATCACAGTGAATGGTGGTGCAGGTTCAAAGGGCCAAATGACCTGCTCCTGCACCATTCAAGTAATTGTCATTTGACATTGTCTATTGTCTATAAAATGGAATTCAGAAAATTAAACAATGCATTGTTGCCAAAAGATGGTCTGTAATGTTCCGTTGCTGTGGTAGCATTAGGTCAGTTAAAGAACATCATGGGACAGTTGCTTTTTTTGAACTGGGAGTGTGAGACGTTTCCACTTCTGTGTCTACTGTCCGATGGTAACAGTGAGAAGACAGCAGGCCAATCCGATTTTAGCTATTAGTTGAGAAAACTTAACCTGAACAACTTGTTATTCTTAACATCTCTATATTCTGAGACCTTTCATGTAAAAGATCTTTCAGGGGAAGTGTTGCGACTATCCGCAGAAAGTAAAGCGTAATCTGCGTGCCATTGTAATATTTTTAATATATTGCGACATTTGGATTGATACAGGTATTGTAATTTTCTTATCCACTTACCTTGTATAGTGCTGATAAGATGTTCATTCCTTCATATCTGTATGAGTGTGGGAAGCCAAATGTTTCAGAAAATTTTATAGTGGAGACTTGTGTGCACAAAATTACATATGTTTTCCAAGTGATTTCCATCACATAAGCAAAGAAATTAAGGAATTTCACAAGCTCTAGGTTTGAAGCGATTTTAATATAGAGATACAACATGAATCAGGTGCTTCGGACCAGTGATTCTATGGTGACCATCGATCACCCGTTTTAGTTTAGTTGTTCATTGTCATATGAAAAGTTTGAATTTGCATGCTATCCAAAGGAAGGCCTATACATGATTGCAATCAAACCATCCACAGTGTACAGGTGAAGGGGAAATAAAGATTTAAGAGTGGAATGATTGTAATGGATGTCAGCAGACCTCTTACAGTCTGCACGCAGATGCAGACCAGCACGCAAAGGATCGCCTTGCTCAGGCACCAGTTGGTCTCGACATTCATACTGGTTCAAGAGTGTTTTATTGTCAAGCATCTTGTATTGTCTTGTGTCCCAAAACAGGTTATTTTGGTGAATCGGGGACGGTAAGTTGGTTTGAATGTTTTTATTTTAACGAAACAACGAGCCAAGGAGAGTGGATAAGACAACCACATTTACAATGTGGATCCACAAGTGTGGGCGCTAGACTGACAGTTACTGACAGTTACAGCAAAAAACCTGCCAATGGAACACCAACACTTAGTGACTCTTCCAGTCAATCACGCGGGTTCGATTACCCAGAGCCACCACCGGGTGTCGCTACATTATGTTATTCCCCTTTTTCAAACACTCCCTACACATTAGTGGCAATTTTATGGAGGCTATTTACAGTAACCTAAAAAGCTGCATGTGTTTGGGATGTGGGAGGAAACTGGAACACCCGGAGGAAACCCACACAGTCACTCAAACTCCACAGAACCCAATGTCCGTATGGAACCAAGGTCTCTGGTGCTGTGAGGTAATAGCTCTACCGGCTGCGCCATTGTGCTGCTCATTTTATGAGTGTAAATTCCATTGATTGTTTTGTTTTGAGTTTTAGTTACTTTGAGATTAGAGCAGGATTTGAGTCAGTTTATAGACACATATCCTGCGAGAACATCATTAAAGTGAAACCATGTACATATTCAATGACCAAAAGTCAAGTGAAATTTGACCCTGCTTCCAAAACAATTGAGGTCCCAAGTTCCACGTATCCACTCTCGTAGAAATATTTTGTGTATTGCATTGTATCATAATTTGTCCATTATTACAACTCCCCATTATTGAGCATTATTGGGGCATCTTTGAGCCCTTAATCCTGCTCTGCTTATTGGTTGTAAGGAATTTAGATGTATGATCATTTAACACATTGGAACTACCTGAATTTTAGAGCCCAGCTGCCTTCATACTTGTTGCCTTCTCCCCCATTGCCCCTGACACCCGCACTAATCAAAACTCTATCAATCTCCGCCATAAAATATCCATTGACTTGGCCTCCACATCCATCTGTGGCAATGAATTAGACAGATTCACCACCCTCTGATTAAAGAAATTCCTCCTCTCCATTCACTTTAATGTCTCTTTATTATCTGCCACTGATCTGCTTTCATTGGGTGTCACTTTCTTCAATTGGACCCCTCTGGCATTTGCTAATCTCTTCATTCGCATCATTACTGAACTATTATCTACCTCTTTGATGACCCTTGGACTATCCTTGATCAGACTTTGCTGGGTTTACCTTGCGCTGTAAATGGGTCGATTGCAAACGAGTATTGTCCTTCTGCTGACTGGTCAGCACGCAACAAAAGCTTTACACTGTACCTCGGTACACGTGACAACAAACTAAACGTAAACTCAAGAGCTTAGACCATAGAACAGTACAGGAACGGGCCCTTTGGCCCACAATGTCCGTGCCACGGATGATGCCGGTTAAACTAATCTCTGCTCTGTACCAATTCTATTTAATTATTATTTTGGTTATTTTGCAGCCACATTAAAATAAAAGCATGTGGAGGTGCATTTGTGCAAATGAAAAGCCCCTTCCATCGGCAGGAGTAAGTATTTTTGTAATTTCCTGTTATTGCATTTGCATTTACAAAATTTGTATTTGTATTCATGATATATTTTGGAATTTTGTTTCTCCTTGTATAAAATAATCTGTGGACTACAATCACTTGCTTATGATTTCAATTGCAAAAATAGTTAATGAAAATGCTTTTCCTGTGCTTAACTTAATTTGTCTGTTATATTTTGCCTCTGGTAAATGTTAGCCGTTTCAAATTGAATTTTTCATGGTTTATTATTTGTTATTGGCATGACTAATTTTTATTAGAAGGGTTGTGCATATTGAGGCCGATAAATGTTTATTTGTGTAATGTGACTGGTTCACGACTTGAAAAAATACATTCTCCTCTAAGTAAACGTGGGACGTTTATGACATTCATGATTTTCTTCCTGTCCTGTGCAGTGATGAGCAATGGTGGGCCACTAATTTAAAAACAACCCTGGAAAAGATGGGCATCCTGTTTGTTCCAAGATAAAGGGGATTGGTCTGAGCAGGACCCAAGCTCCTGGTACTAGGAGTCAGCTGCTCATCATAACACCTTACCTTGTGGGCAGCATTGACCACCAATTCTAAACTCCTCTGCTCCAACGTATCACTACTCACCCACAGTCATCACAGAGCTATTGGCCCTCACTGAAGCCTGAATTGACCCTTGGTTTTCACTTACGATACGATACAATAAAACATTCTTCATCCCCGGAGGGAAATTGGTTTCCCAACACACAAGGTGCACGAAAAATTGAAATTAGAAGTGCAAATAAAAAGGAAAAGACATGCGACTGTTGGCTGACTCTCGTGTGCACAATGCCTTAAACGGAACGAACGAACAAACAAACAAACGCAGGCTTATCCCCTGGGTATAAAATTGTAAAAGTAGAGTACTCCCCCACACCGGGTCCCATATTTTTCCGCATTGACCCACAAATGAGATGGAGGAACTGAGTGAAATCCAGGTTAGCTGGGAAGTGGTGTTAGGTAAATTGAATGGAGTAATTGAATGGAGTAAAGGCCGATAAATCCCCAGGGCCAGATAGGCTGAATCCCAGAGTACTTAAGGAAGTAGCCCCAGAAATAGTGGATGCATTAATGATAATTTTTCAAAACTCTTTAGATTCTGGAGTAGTAACTAATGTAACCTCACTTTTTAAAAAGGGAGGAAGAGAGAAAACAGGGAATTACAGACCAGTTAGTCTAACCTTGGTAGTGGGGAAACTGTTAGAATCAGTTATTAAAAATGGGATAGCAGCACATTTGGAAAGTGGTGAAATCATTGGACAAAGTCAGCATGGATTTATGAAAGGCAAATCATGTTTGATGAATCTTATAGAATTTTTCGGGGATGTAACTAGTAGAGTTGATAAGGGAGAACCAGTGGATGTGTTATATCTGGACTTTCAGAAGGCTTTCGACAAGGTCCCACATAAGAGATTAGTATACAAACTTAAAGCATACGGTATTGGGGGTTCAGTATTGATGTGGATAGAGAACTGGCTGGCAGTCAGGAAGCAAAGAGTAGGAGTAAACGGGTCCTTTTCGCAATGGCAGGCAGTGACTAGTGGGGTACCACAAGGCTCAGTGCTGGAACCCCAGCTATTTACGATATATATTAATGATTTGGACGAGGGAATTGAATGCAACATCTCCAAGTTTGCAGATGACACGAAGCTGGGGGGCAGTGTTAGCTGTGAGGAGGATGCTAGGAGGCTGCAAGGTGACTTTGATAGGCTGGGTGAGTGGGCAAATGCATGGCAGATGCAGTATAATGTGGATAAATGTGAGGTTATCCACTTTGGTGGCAAAAACAAGAAAGTAGACTATTATCTGAATGGTGGCCGATTAGGAAAGGGGGAGATGCAACGAGACCTGGGTATCATCAATCATTAAAAGTGGGCATGCAGGTGCAACAGGCAGTGAAGAAGGCAAATGGTATGTTAGCATTCATAGCAAAAGGATTTGAGTATAGGAGCAGGGAGGTTCTACTGCAGTTGTACAGGGTCTTGGTGAGACCACACCTGGAATATTGCGTACAGTTTTGGTCTCCTAATCTGAGGGAGAACATTCTTGCCATAGAGGGAGTACAGAGAAGGTTCACCAGACTGATTCCTGGGATGTCAGGACTTTCATATGAAGAAAGATTGGATAGACTTGGCTTGTACTCGCTAGAATTTAGAAGATTGAGGGGGGATCTTATAGAAACTTACAAAATTCTTAAGGGGTTGGATAGGCTAGATGCAGGAAGATCGTTCCCGATGTTGGGGAAGTCCAGAACAAGGGGTCACAGTTTAAGGATAAGGAGGATATCTTTTAGGACCGAGATGAGGAAAACATTTTTCACACAGAGAGTGGTGAATCTCTGGAATTCTCTGACACAGAAGGTAGTTGAGGCCAGTTCATTGGCTATATTTAAGAGGGAGTTAGATGTGGCCCTTGTGGCTAAAGGGATCGGGGGTATGGAGAGAAGGCAGGTACAGGATACTGAGTTGGATGATCAGCCAGGCTCGAAGGGCCGAATGGCCGACTCCTGCACCTATTTTCTATGCTTCTATGTTTCTACCACCGTCCCACACGACAGTCCCCCACCGCCGGATCCCCATTGTTCTTCACGACAGTCCCCCCACGCCCGGTCCCCGTTGTCTTCTCCTCCACTCCACTCTCATTGAACGCTGATTGCGGGTTGATCGTGAGGCCCCACTGCCGCTGTGGCTCCCACCACCGCCGAAGCTCCCGTTGCTGCTGAGGCTTCCTTCACCGCCGCTGCTGAGGCTCCCTCAGCCTAGGCGGACCTCGCCATCCGGCTTCACCTCGGTCCCCTGGGAGGCCTGTGGGGCGAGTCTAGGCGGCGCAGCTGTTCGGTGGGTAGATTGGGCCCGCGTGGCTCCTAGGGTCACTCCCACCTCACGTGTGCGGCTCTCCAGGACCCTTCCCCTTTTCCCAGTATTACTAGCAAATCAGACTTGCATCCCAGACACAAAGAAATGCAGATGCTGGTTTATATCAAAAATGGACACACTGCTGGAGTAATGGTGGTGTAGCGGCAGAGTTGCTGCCTTAACAGTGCCAGGGAACTGGGTTCGATCCTGACTACAGGTGCTTGTCTGTACAGAGTTTGTACGTTCTTCCCGTGACCTGCATGGATTTTCTCCGGCATCTCGGGTGTCCTCCCACACTCCAAATACGCACTGGTTTGTAGGTTAATTGGGTAGGCATAATTGTAAATTGTCCCTAGTGTGTAGGATAGTGTTAATGCACAGGGCTGGCAGGTTGGTGTGGACTGGGTGGGCCAAAGTGGTGTATATCTAAACTAATCTGAACTAAACTAAACTAACTCAGTTGCTTGGGTGAAAAAGGATTGGTGAAGTTTCAGGTTGGGACCCTTCTTTAGACTGATTGTAGGGGGTGGATCTGGAAGCAAGAAAAGACCACGACAAATTTGAAAAAGGGTCCTTTTTTCAACCATCCTTTTATTCCACAGATTCCACTTGAGCTGCTGAGTTAATCCAGCACAATGTGTCTGTATATCCTATTTTTCCCCCTCAATATGAGAATTAATTGTGAGAAAGCTTTTGAGCATGTTAAAATACACGAGGCCAATTACGTTGGGTCTCCAGAGTGACTGAATTTTGCAGCAGTGGCCTTGCAATTAAAAAAATGCATTTGCTTCCATGCATTCCTCATTAATGCACTTCTCAAGTCACTGAATATTTCAATACTGTTTTCTCTGAAGTCTGATTCACTATGATACAGTTATTAATGGTGACCAATCATTCTGCAGGCACTGTGCTGCCACAGGGCTACAGGTAAGAATACGGTGGATAATTTAACTGAGCAGCTGGCTCAACATGAGCAGCTAGTAGCACAGCTGAAAGACGACATTCAGGACAAGGAGACGCAGCTTCACGTGAGAGATCAACAGCTTAAGGTAACACCAATTCCAGTTGAATATGTGTTACCCTCACTGAGTGAGCTATTACAGTGATCAGTGTACTTTGTGTTTGCATTTCTGCTGTTAGATTTCACTTGAAAGCCTGAAAATTCAGTCCATAATATTGCAAGTTTTCTTTTTAACAATAACAATTAACAATGCCTCTTATTTTCTGAAGCAAAGACTATTGTTAAACCGTTTCATGTCGTGTGTCAGATCTTTTCAAGGAAATTAAAAGGATGCCTTCACATTTGGTTTAGAAGGTTGTACTTCAAAATGGACTACAAAATGTTATTTAAAAGTCCTACTCAAATGATTTAAGCAGAAAGTCACGCCTGATGCTTCCAGTAAAATACGGAGAGAATGCTGCACCTGAAGTGCCAACTTTCAAATTAAATGTTGAATTAAATCGTGTTTGGTGTCTCAGGTGGATGTGAAATATTTTATTTTGGCATATTTTAGAGAAGGAAATGTGTTTTCCAGGGTGACTTTTCCAGTCTTTACCCCAAAAGTAAAACCCTTCAAGTAGATAATCCACCACATTAGTACACTATCACATATTTGCTATTTTCAAATTAGTTACATGGTTTACGACATTCCAATGTTAATTGAACAATAAAGCTCCCTTATAAGCAACGTTGGCTGCAAACAAATTTTAGACACTCTGAGGAAGTCATTGTTTTCAGTTTAAATCCAGTAATGATTCCTCGGACCTTGACCATGAGAAAGTTTGTTTTGCCACTGAATCATTTTGGGGCTTGAATCCAAATACAGGCTGTGAGGTTTTCTAAATTTACAGTGCAGTTGCAGCCATGTCTGGATTACTGCATTAAATTAGTGAAGTTGGCATCTACGAAGGTGGACAGATCATCAGGTCCGGCAGAAATGTTTCCCAGCCAGTTAAAGAAAGCAAGGGTGGGAACAGCTGAGGTTCTGACTGACTAAATGTTTTCAGTCAGTAAATTGTACAGGAGATGATGCAGATGGGATTTTAGTTTATTTAATTGTCACATGTATAGAGTAAGCTATTAAAGAATACAAGTTTCTGACAAATTTTGAGAGGTTGGGTGAGGAGGCACTGTGTTGGGTGGCACGCTGGTGCAGCGGTAGAGTTCCAGCCTTGCAGCACTTGCAGCGCCAGTGGAGCTGGAGGTAGCTTTGTTAGGGATCAACGTCGGGAGCTCCAACTGCAGGAGGTTTGATCGCCGACTGCGGGAGCTTCGATCACCCCGACTGCGGGTGTTTCGATTGCCCCGACCGTGGGAACAAAGGAGGAAGATGGTAAAAGTTATTTGCCTTCCATCACAGTGGGGAATATATGGTCACCGAAAAACACGGTGGACGAGCTGCCTGCCCTGGTGGGGAGTCGGAGGGATTGCCGTGAGTGCAGTGATCCTGGAGTCTGGTGCGAGTGTGGACGGCTTTCTGACTTTGGGCGGACAGGGACTGCAGAGAGAGGACAGCGGTCGGTGAAGGAGTGTGTGTGTGTGTGGTCCAGATATTGAATTGATGGCTGTGGGTCTCTGCTTATCCTGGGTGCCCTAGGGATTCTCACATGCCGCTGTGGTGGCTGTTTATGTTTAATCTTTATGTAGTTTTGTCGCTTGTTGCTTTTTTGGTATGACTGTGTGGTAAATCAAATTTCACTGTACCTCAGTACACGTGACAATAAAAGACCATTAAACCATTGAATGTAAATTAATGATTTCATCCCGTGATTTCATTAATGTTAATTTTAATTTAATGTCGTAATGCCAAGGTGGAATTGAGGACCTAACTATTGGTGCACTTGAATTACAAATGTTGCGCATGTGTGATTTCCATTCGATGTTGCCCAGTTTTTATCACTGTTAGGAGGTATTAATCACTTGTTAACTTCCTCAGTTGCTGGAAGACTTTGTGAAAAGTACGAGGAACTGCTGGAAACGACTCATCATGTGGAAGTGCTGCAGATAAAGCTCGATGAGAAGAATCAGGAGCTAGCGGTAAGGACATCATTGTTTGCTGTTGTGTGAATCTCAATTACAGGGAAAGATCTCTGCAACCAGCTAAGGGATTCTGTTGTAACTGGCAGTGAAATAAAAATAGCAGGGAGCCTCTTGGAAATAAATCTGTAAATATGAAAAAATTAGAAGATTTTCTTTTATATAATGCTCCCATTCTTTTTTTCTAAATGTTCATTAACCCTTTTATGATATGTTATAGTGTAGAATAGTAAGATTAAACGAGTACTTACCAGTATGAAGTTTGATCTGTATTTTATGAGGAGTTACGATGAGGGATTACGTGAAGACCCCAGCCCAGTGCGCAGGTGCGGCATAGTTCGAAGCAGCGGTGTGAAATCACAGGATAGACACAATATTTGAAGTAAGATAGTAAAGATCGTGAGACATCAGTTTATTAGTTTGATCTATATATTGAGGGTGGGGGGAGCGGAGGGCACGTATTCCCTCATCGTAACTCCTCATAAAATACAGATCAAACTTCATACTGGTAAGTACTCGTTTAATCTTACTATTTTACTTCGGAGTCACGTGAGTGATTCCGTGAAGACTTCAAAGGTCTGTGATTTCAAACCGTGTAACAGTTTTTATTTCACTCACTGCCGAAGTTTTTGAGGGAGGAAGTGTTATCGTAATCAACCAGTGGATCTG
Organism: Leucoraja erinaceus; assembly: GCF_028641065.1. Taxonomy (NCBI): domain Eukaryota; kingdom Metazoa; phylum Chordata; class Chondrichthyes; order Rajiformes; family Rajidae; genus Leucoraja; species Leucoraja erinaceus. The sequence goes on along the minus strand of NC_073402.1, from coordinate 9,648,436 downwards.
CTTTCACAAGAAACAGAAGGTATTTGTTAACAATAACAACATAAAGAGCTCCCCTGAGCTTAAATTAATATTGCAGTTTGTAATATTCTTTCTGCAATTAAATCAGGCTTATCAACGGTTTACAATAAAAAATGTTCTGAACGTCGTTCCCTTGATCATTCTGCCGTATTGAGAATGTGGTCAACGGGATGTCCATTCGTTCAGCCGCTGATATCAATGCTGCCCTAGTGGAATGGGATTAAAATGTATTATTATCTATTCCGGCAGCTTTCAGTACCTGTTTGAGCCACCTTGGAGTGGTTTGGCTCATACCCCGTCTTGGGGTTTCTGTGGTTGACCCATAGGCTTTTCTCTCCCTCTAAGATTGTGGGTTGTGTATATATATTGTAGTAGATGGGTCACCACACTCAACCTGGACTCTGGTGGGTAGGCCCGGAATCCCACCAGTGAATAGGGCGTTCCTGGTCCATATAACCATATAACAATTGCAGCACGGAAAACACAGGCCATCTCGACCCTACTAGTCCGTGCCGAACTCATAATCTCGCCTAGTCCCATATACCTGCGAGTTAGGTTTTTACCAGACCTAGAATGATGAACGTGATGCGTCTGGGGTAATCACCATGTTATCCAGTCTAGTTTTATGGAGTGACTGGACTCTGTGAGCGTATACAAGAGCCATAAGCATGAGCGTTTTTAACATAGATTGAGCAAGACTGAGGGATCTGGCTGGTGCCATTCTCTGAGATATGTCAATATCACACCGATATCCCATACATGGGTATACCTGGGTTTTTGGGGCTTATTATTATAGTTGCCCTTCATAAGTTTATCTTCAGTGGATGGGATCCCATGCTCTGCTGTCCTGCTGTTTTAGATAAGCAGACAAGGCGCTCCATGCTGTATTTAGGGCACTGTAACTCACCTTTTAGTCATGGTGTAGATGTTCCAGGAACTCCAATACGTCAGTGGTTGAATAGTTTGGTATGTTGTCCCTGCGTCGTGGCAGTATTTTACCCATGTTAGCTCTTGGTGACTGTTCGCAGGGATGCCGACATGGTGGTAATGTTTCCTTTGGATAATCCCAGTCCCTGGTAAGGTCTATTCAAAACCTGCACCCAGGAGTTTGATGTTTTTCTGGCATGGGTGGCTTATGCCTGATACTGGGTTGAGTCAGCAACCATGGTCCACTAGGGAAATCCATAGGTGACTCGCCCACCATGTCGTGATGAACTGGGAACCATGGCTGTGTAGGCCGGTCGGGCACGATCAATATCTCGGAGACAGATTCCATCTGTATTGCGAAGTGCCCGACTGATGAGGCAGAAGGGAGGAAGGCAAAGCAGAAATTCCCCCTTCCAGCGTGTAGGCATCTATCGCTGCTGCCTCTAATCTGGTTCCTAAATCACATACATAGGTTACTGGTGATTCCGTCTTGTGCAACCAAATTGATATCTGGCTTTCAAACTGCTTAATACCTTTAGCAGATATTTTGGGTTTGACATCTATTCAATGTTATCATAAATTTTTACCCGTGACGTGGTGTCTCCCACTGTGTTCTAGTTTCCTAGGAAATAGGCAGCTGATAGTTAAAATGTCTTTTGACACACCATTGCCAGATCTGTTTGACCAATTTGTTGCACAATAATGATTTTATGCTCCCCATATGGTTGATATAAGCCACCACCATAGTATTATCAATCCGTAACCACATATGTACGTGCTGCATTTGAAATGCATATGCTTTTTAGCCCAATAGGTGATCACCAATCCCAAGTAGTTGATGCCCGTGTGTGTAGTAACGATGTTTCTGAATTGGTCCATCTGTTACCTGTGCTGGATATGGAGTTTAGTTGCTCCCCAGCCTAAAGTACTGGCATCGGTTTTTAATAACCCAGTTGGGATTGGTGATGATAATAGGGCTGAAACTATGCCAAATATATGTCTGCCCACCACTGTAATTGTGATATAGCTTCAGTGGGTACATTCATGATTTGATTATAGTGACCCAAGTACCTTGGCAAAGTAACAGTCATATGGATGGAATTGTTATTGAAGCCCAGATAATCCATGGTAGTTAACGGCTTCAATTCTGGTTTATCTGGGCGTGGGATGAACCTCAGAGCTTTAGGGAGCTGTTTCGTAGCTAGAACTGCTGCCACAGCTAATTCCTTTGTTTCCCCTAATATGAGGATATCATCCAATATATGCCATGATTATGCTTGTTTTCTTAATATTTTCATGGCCATTTTTAATATTTATAATAGTTTAGGGCTGAGGTTAGACCATTGGGAATGCTCTATACTCCCATAGTTGCCCTAACCGGGATATCCATTATCCAGGTAAAATTTTTTAGGTATCTACAATGATCCTAGTGTATGGGTATAAGATAGTTAGCATCTTCCATATCAATGCTCGCCATAAGGTATCCTTTGGAGATCAGATGTCTGGCAGTGACAAAAACCCGTCTCCATCTTAAAGTGTATATACTCAACAGATTTATTTAGTGATATTAGATCAATGATGATGCTACATTCACCATCTTTTGTAGTTTTGGTGAATATATTCGATACAAATTCCAATGGTTCATGTTTACTCCCATGATCCGTTTAGTAATGAGCCTTTCTAGTTCAGCTTGACCTTCTCACTTCTCTTTCTTAGAGGGAGAAAATGCCCTTTGGGCGCATTGCTGAACTGGCGGTAATATGCCCAATTTGAATTCAAGTTTTTATCCACTAATACTGTTGAGTATATATTAGTTATTTGTGACAGCACCCCATGCTTTATCAACAAGTGTAAGCCGCACCTGCGCACTGGGCTGGGGTCTTCACGGAATCACTCACGTGACTCCGAAGTAAAATCTCAGTTTATGTGGAGCCTTGCAACATTGTCATTCTGGTTATGACAGGTTGTTGGCATTGCTGATCTGTGCCACCAATTTTTTTCAGCTGTGACCAAGATCCAAAGAGATCTGATATTTAAGATGCCAACAACATATGAACTCTTGATTATAATGCAACAGTGTCACTATTAATTATATCATTCTTCATTTTCCCATCCACTAGTGGGAGAGTCTAGGACTAGAGGTCATAGTCACAGAATTAAAGGATGTTCCTTTGGGAAGGAGATGAGGAGTTTCTTTAGTCAGAGGATGGTGAATCTGTGCTTTAGCCGTCTTAATTACAGCGCCAACCTTCCTGTTCATCGCGGTGTGTGTCTATCACCTTGGCTTTGCATCATGTGAATTTCACTCAGACAGTGCCTCCCCCGTTTGCCCTGTCTCCCGTCTGCATAATGGGCTAGTGAAGGAAGGTGTGTGTGTGTGTGTGTGTGTGTGTGTGTTCGTTCGTTCGTCTCTGACAGTCGCTGTTCCAGTTGCCGGTTTTTCAGGCGACAGCCGACAACTTTTGACAGTCGCCTGACAAATCGCCCAAGCGGAACAGGCCCATTTGGCTTCTGAAAGTCTCTTTAGTTTAATTTGGCTATTTTTAATTTTTTAGGAGTTGGTTGAAGATTTAAGAAAGGTTGAGATCGACAATGAAAATGGCAAGGACAAGCTTTTGGCAGAAAAGCACGCCATGCGAACCAAGGTCAGAGATCTGATGGAAAATCACAAGGGATGTTTAAAAATTCTCAAATCAAAACACAGCGCTCAGGTCCGTAAAATCCGAGAGAAACATGCCCAAGAAACATCACAAAAAGATCAGTGCTGTTTAGAACTTCATAAAGATCTCCAACTTTTAAGACCTCATACCAAGTTCTGTGCACCACTTGCCGACCAAGCAATTGGTTCGTTAAATTATTTCACTGAACGGAAGATTAAAGAACTGGAAGGTAATTACTCAAAGTTGACCTGTTAATATTTTTGGCCATAAACGTTCCTACCGCAGATTTGTACATCTGTCGGCTCGTGGTAGGGAGTAGGTTTGCCTTAAAATATTCTAGCATTAGAGCAATGGAGTGGATTTTATGACAAACCATCACTTCGTTTTTGTTTTGCCGTGTAATTATCTCATCCCTGTAACCTCATGAGATTTTGTGTATGCAAATTGGTTGCTGTAATTCCTATATTTTTTCACTGATCACACTTAAAAATATACTTAATTGGTTGGTAAATGGGTTGGTACATTCAGTGATCAGGAAAAGTAGCGTGTAATCTATGTTTTTTTCACTCGGGTATTCTGGTCAGATTCCTTGATCAGAAGATAGTGATGTTTAAAGGATTCAAGAAAAGAATTCCTTGAGAAGCATTTGTGAGAGTCTGCCAAATGGCTGACAGGAACACACAGATTCGTACAGATGCTTTTAAAAACATTCTCTTCTTGAATCCTTTAAACATCGCTATCACTGAATTTTAATTTTGAGAGGATGCTGATAGTTAAAACATGACATTGTGAAGGGTGGCCTGGTGGCGCAGCGGTGGAGTTGCTGCCTTTCAGCGCCAGAGACCTGGGTTTGATCCTGACTGTGGTGCTTGTCTGTACGGAGTTTGTATGTTCTCCCTGTGGGTTTTCGTCCAGGTATCCTCACACTCCAAAGACATACAGGTTTGTAGGTTAATTGACTTGGGTTAATGGTAAATTATCCCTAGTTTGTGTATGATAGTGTTAGTGTGGATGTGTAAGGTCAGAACAAAGGCTTTCAGTACAGCCGAGCACTGCCATCTGCTGGCCACCCTCAAAACTGCCCACTGTTTTGACCGGCTAATATATCACCCATCCCCCAGCTTGAGCTGCATCCCCCACAGCACTGGGGCAACCTTCACATCAATGGCTGCAGCGCTTCACAAGGTGGCAGCTCTACAGCTTGAGGGGCTAGTGATGGGCAACGAGTGCCACCCTGTCACTGATACGCAGCTCTGGAAACTCAAATTGAAAATACTCAGGTAGGTTCAGCTCAGCGCACTCTCCCAGCACCCTGTTTACAACCACCACATCACCCTGTCCCCCTTACACCTAGTCACCACCTCCCCCCCCCCCACTACCATGTCACCCCCAGACCCACTCACCCCCACACATAACACCCTTAGGGGCAGAAGTTCCCAGTGCACGAGGGACAGATTGCACCTGAACTAGAGGGGCCAATATCCTGGGATGGAGTTTTGCTGGCACTACTCGGGAGGTTTAAAATAGACTGGCAGGTGGAGGGTCCCAGAGCAGAAAGGAGGCATAGAACATAGAACAGTACAGCACAAGAACGGACCACAAGTTGTCAAGACCATTGTTTATCTACCTGTACATATTCCATATCCCCCCCCCCCCCCCTTGCATATCCATGTGCTTATCCAAATGTATTTTAAATATCACCAGCATATCAGTTTCAACCGGCAGCGCATTCCAGGCTCTCATCACCCTCTGTGACCAGCACGTCACCTTTAAACTTTGCCCCTCTCAGATGAGAAGTTGGGGGGCAAACGCTGTGGTCAAAGAGAGCAAGATCTACAGACGGGACAGGCAGGTGCGCAGCAAAGGGAGGAGAGACCGCTGGTTTAAACTGCATTTTTTCCAATGCTTGTGGCTTAATATGCAAGTGGATGATCTCAGGACGGTGGATTGGCTCAGGCGACTGCGATATTGTAGCCATAACAGAAACATGGCTGAGAGAAGGGCGGGACTGGTAGGTGAATGTTCCAGGGTTTAGATGTTACTGGGCAGCACGGTGGCACAATGGTACAGTGTGGGGCACTGGCCAGGGGCTCTGATGGAGGGGTCAGTGAGGGAGCTGTGGGAATGTTCAGTCAATGCGGGAGTGGGCAGACTGGAGCTGTAGTCATGTTCACTCAGCGCAGGACGTGAAGGGGCCTGGAGACATGAGTAGGGAGGAAGTGCAGATGCTGGTTTAAATCAAAGATAGACACAAAATGCTGAGTAACTCTGCGGGACAGGCAGCATCTCTGGAGAGAAGAAATGGGCGACATTTCGGGTCGAGACCCTTCTTCACACCGATCTGTGGACATGGGCAGTCAGTGTGGGTGTGAGGGAGGGACAGACTGGAGCTGCAGACATGGGCAATCAGTGCAGGACACATTGGCCAAGGCCCAGCCCTGGCATATAGTGTGGCTGCTTTATGTTTCATGTTGTTCCAGTAACGCCTTTCAGACTCAGTGACTGGAAAAGTGAACATGGCATTCACTGCAAAAATAATAAACGGAACCATCTAATAACAAGGCAGCAGCACGCTGTGTCTCTTCAGAGAGATGCCAGGACTGGTTAGCAGCGAATCTGGACGGATCTTTATCCGACGGATTATAATGGAGATTTGCTCTGACCATGGCCATCTCCTTTTCTGCCAGCTCATGGAACGTGGTCGGGGTGGCACGGCAGTCACTGGGATTCCAGGAGGGATCTAAGTTACCCACCGCTGCTGCCGACTATATACGAGGGCTCTCCCAGGATACGGAAGGCCAGAATTCCCAGTCTGGGAACAATGAAGGACAACCAGTGATCCCGGGTCCCTGCCAGCTGCAGCTGTCTGTGGTTTTATTTTAGAGATGCAGCACGGATACAGGCCACTTCGGGTCAGAGTCCTCACTGACCAGCGAGCATCCCGTACACTAACACTATCCTACACTCTGGGGGCAATTTACAATTTTGCCAAACAAATTAACCTACAAACCTGCATGTCTTTGAAATGTGGGAGGAAACCAGAGAAGACCCGTGTGGTCATGGGAAGAACGTGCAAACTCCATGCAGACGGCACCCATAGTTAGCATCGAACCCAGGTCTCTGGAGCTTTAAGGCAGAAACTCTACCCCTGCGCCACTGTGCTGCAAGTTTGTGGGTCTCCACAGAAGCACTAAGCCAGTGGCCAATGGCTCCTGCCAGTGTTACAGGTGTGGCCACACAGCCTACAGCCCAGAGCAGGACTGAAGAACAAGCCACTGCTTAGTCTGGATGGTGGTGAATGGTGTCACTGCTGCATTCGTCAAGGCCAGAGGACAACATTCCCTCCTGGTCCTAACCACTGATTCATGCTGGACAACAGCCCTGGCACTTACTTATTGCACTGGAACCGAGGGGCTACTTCTGTCCTCAGTTGGTGGTGATACCAGGGTGCTGGTGTCATATCAACTAAAGACAAAAAAATCAGTCCCATCAGAGTCAGAAGCACAGAAACAGCCCTTTAGCTCAACTCATCCATGCTGACCACATTGCCTACTGGAGGATCTTTGTCAGCGCCCTTTATGGGCAACCATTTGCATACCTTGGGTATGCAAGCTAAGAATCTCATTGTGACTTGTCACATGTGACACCAATGTATTCAATTCAATAAAGTATTCAATTCAAGGTATTTCCACTGCTTCAATTGGCCCATATCCCTCTAAATCTTTCCCACCCATGTACCTGTTCAAAATTATTTTAAATGTCATTGTATGTGCCTCAACTATCTCCTCTGGCAGCGTGTTCCATATACCCACTCTGACCCAGTGCGAAGAAGCTGTCCTACAGGTTTCTATTAAATCATTCCCCTCTCACCTTAAAACGATGTCCTCTGGTTTTAACCTCCCCTACCCAGAGGAAAAGACTGTGACCATCCACGTTATCTATACCCCTCATGATTTTATATACCACTGTAAGGCCACCCTTCAACCTCCAGGGGAAAAGGTTCCAGCCTACCCAGTCTCAAAATCCAGGAGGCTGGGCTTTTTCGGAAGTTGGATTATTTTCTGCAAGACTGCTGAATGGATGTCAGCAAACACAGCCCTGACCTGGAGATCAAATGTCAAACAAGGATATGTGATACACCACAAAACCCCTCTTATTAACATGATACTCACAGGAAAAGAATCTGAAAATCCATCGGGAGCCCTGGCCCCGTCATCCTGAAGGCACGCGAGAGCACCCGACTACAATACCTCACAGAGTTAGTACCTCAGCAAGCCTGCTCCGTCTTCTCACTCTTTTTTTTCCCTCACTCTCTCCGACTACCTTTCTCTCCTTCTCATTCACTCTTTCTCTGCCTCTCTAGCTTTTGCTCACTGATTCTCACATTCTGACTCTCGCTCTATTTCATATGCTCTCTGACTCTCACCGTTTCTCTTTACCTTTTTCACTCTGACGAATAGTGTCTTCCTTTCCCTCTCTGTCCATGTCTTACTCCCCGCCTGCACTGCAAGGCCAGACCCGACCTCGGCCCAAGTGGGGCTTGAACACACACCCACCCTGACCCCAAGCCAAGCCGGGGCCAGCGATCTGGTGATAGTGCAGCTGTACAAGGGCCACATTGGTATTTTTACCAAACTGAAGGATCCTCTGTTGTTCCACAGAGCATCAGAAATAGATCAACAGCACGGTTAGGGAAGTGGGGCTGGGGAAAGACTTGGGGAGGTAGGGGGAGTGGGAGGGGGGTCAGAGTTTGCCTTTGGCTGCCCAGGGCAGGGTCAACACAGGTGATGGGACTGTCCACATACACCAGTTCAGAGAGTGGGGTGTGGTGACCTCAGGGGGGGGTGGGTGGATGATTGAGATGACAGAGAAGGGGAATGGCAAGGCTGTGGAGAGCTATGTAAGCCCAGAATTAACTTTAACCTGGTGTTGTCACAGCAAATAGATCAGGGCTTTGTAAATTAATTGGCCACTTGATTTGACAGCCCCTTTACACTAGACTTACAGTGAACCATTAACTTTTCTCAGATTCTAATTGTATCCCCTTCAACCTCAGTTCATGCCTGGCATTCATCACATTACCTCCACCAATACCTTCCCCCCCAAAGTGCACTGGTTAACTAAACCAGAGGCTGCAGAAACAAATCAACAACATGTGCCATTTTAACTACATTTTATTTATTTTGGCATTTATAATAGATGTTTGCTTTCAGCAAGAACAAAAAGTTTATGGAAGGCGGCAAAATGACATAAATCTGATCGTCCAGAAACAAGCAACAGTGAACAAGATCATCTGGACATAGTTTGGGGGGAATGGTTAGCACCAAATGTGACTCCCTCTGTAATACAGAATTTTAATTATGTTCTGTCCCAAATCATGTCAGCTTGTTGTAGCGTCCTACAGGAAGGGGCAGTGGGAAACCCCGTGCCTTTGACAGTCCCCAAGTTCCCCCCGTCAGTATTTATCAAATTTCCCTTTGAATGTCTTTTGTTGAATTTCGTCCCACCACGTCTCCAGGCAAGCTGCTGGCATCTCTCCAGGCTGATGTTTTCTTGCATCCAGGACCCCACTCACTCTGAGATCCTTCACTAACACCTCCCCATCCCCACCTCTGCTGCAACCACGACTTGAGTTAACCCCAGTCTCTCCAAGTCCTTGGCTACTTTCTTGCAAATGTCCTGTTGCCTGAAGCTGATGCTGCCGGTTTTAACTGAATGGATTGAACAGAAAGCTACAGCAGGGAAACATGCCCATCAACCCACGTTGACCACCGATCATCCATTCACACTAGTTCTATGTTATCCAACGTTCTTCTCATCCACTCCCTACACACTAGGGGCAATTTACAGACGCCAATTAACCTACAAACAGCGCACGGTTTTTGGGGGCTGTCGAGGGAAACCAGAGCACCTGGAGGAAACCCATCCACCTGGTCACAGGAAGAACGTGCAAACTCCACACAGACAGCACCCGAGGTGAGGATTGAACCCAGGTCTGTGGCGCGGTGAGGCAGTGGCTCGACCAGTTGTGCCACTTTGCCACTCAGGAGCAGGAACTGCTCATTGCATCCTTCAGCTCACTTTGCCTGCAACTTGATCGCTCCTGATCGGCACCTCAAATCTGTGCTCCTCGATATCCCATCTTCCTGGCAATTTCCCCCCTACCCACTTATAAATCACAGCTTTTCCAGAGTTTAAAAATAAAATTAATTCATCACGCATGCTAACGTTTAAGATGCGGTTGATTTTAGGTTTCATAAAGTTTATAAAAATGGCAGCACGATACTTATTCGCGTGTGAAAATCAGGGCAAACTGTGGAATGGCATCAGAAACCCCAGCAGCAGAGGCGAGGCCCATGTGGGCAGGTGCAGTCACTCAGACACACCTCCTCTCCCCCCCCCCCCCCCCCCCCCCCCCCCTCTGTGCTTTCTGTCACAACTTGCCCAGTGTAATGTCACATTCCCAAACCAGACCATCTGGGTCAATTCGCACACTGTTCACAGCCTCAACCAAAGCACACTAGGAGGCAAGAGGGTGTTGACACGTTCCCGTGGATGCTGGAGCACCGGATCTCCTTCCACAGTGCACCAGTGACCTTTTCCATAGTAATGTTGCACCAGGTCAGAGCCGCACCCAGAGGTTCATGGTTTGTTGCTCGTTATTGCTCTGTGGGTTTTCTGGAGCACCGTGTGTCATGTAAGGAGTGATGTTTTCTTGGTTGTTCTGTCACAAACTGTCTGACAGAACTTGCTCATGATGAGCCACATAACACTGTTTAATATTGTTGGATAGTGAGAGCTTTGCAGATTGATGGGGGGGGGGGGGGTGAGAAAGGGGGTTAACGACGGAGGAGTCTTTTCCAGATTGGAGATGTTTGGGCCACGGCCAGCGATGTGGGGCACCTCACTTCCGATGCATGTCCTCCATGGTCACCCGACCCCAACTTCCCAGGATGAAGGTCTCAATGTCGCACTCATTCTCGCCCCGAGCTATCTTGAAGTATCCATTCTCCCCCCAGTTCCTTCCCCACGAGTTGGCTGCAATCTGGCAGAGGGGGGAAGAGAGAGAAGACAACGTGAGGGGAGGAGGAAGGAATGTCGATCAGGGATTAACCTGGGATAACATTGCATCTATGCCCAGGATCTTGGGAAACCCCCATCTGACCTGGCAGCATTCCCGTTGGTAGCAGAACCTTTACCCCAGTACAACACTCTTCCAGGTTAACCCACGTCACGACTGCACAGAGCTGTCGACACCTCGAGCAGGAATTTCCATGGTATTGGGGCCGACATTAATGTGCTCAACATTAAAGTGATGACTGGTGACTGATGAGAAAATACATTTATTCTCAGGGCGAGTTGCTGCTAGTGGAAACTTACAAAATTCTTAAGGGGTTGGACAGGCTAGATGCAGGAAGATTGTTCCCGATGTTAGGGAAGTCCAGGACAAGGGGTCACAGCTTAAGGATAACGGGGAAATCCTTTAAAACTGAGATGAGAAGAACTTTTTTCACACAGAGAGTGGTGAATCTCTGGAACTCTCTGCCACAGAGGGTAGTTGAGGCCAGTTAATTGGCTATATTTAAGAGGGAGTTAGATGTGGCCCTTGTGGCTAAGGGGATCAGAGGGTATGGAGAGAAGGCAGGTACGGGATACTGAGTTGGATGATCAGCCATGATCATAATGAATTGTGGTGCAGGCTCGAAGGGCCGAATGGCCTACTCCTGCACCTAATTTCTATGTTTCTATGAGATGTGAACTGCTTTATGTGGGGCCTGTGGGGACTGGAGCTGGACTTTAGTCCACAGGAAGGAAGCAACATCCATGAAATATAGGAGCAGAATTAGGCCACTATGCTCTGCCATTCAATCTTGTCTCAACCCCATGCTCCTGCCTTCTCCCCATATCTCTTGACACCCTTACAAAACAAGAGCCTATCAATCTCCACTTTAAAAATGGCCTCCACCAATCTGTGGTAATGACCTGGTCAGTCTTTTTAAAGCAAAAATACTTTTTTCGGAATATGTCAGTCGATGGTAATGCCAGCATTTATCAGCTATCCTGAACTGCCCTTGAAATTGCTCGAATGATGTACAACGCAAGTTAGGCCACACCGTGGGTTTTGTGTACAGTTCTGGTCTTCATGACACAGGCTTGCAATGGAGATGGTGCGGAGGAGATGTTGCCAGGATTGGAATGGTTTGACCATGAGCAAAGATTGGTGAGGCTGGATCTGTTTCCCTGGACCAGGGGTCACTTACTTGAGGTGGATGAAAGTACGAGTGGCTTAAATAAATAGAAATGAACTATTTTCCAGAAGAGGTCCAGAGGAAGTAATTTGTGGAAGAATGAAGGAGATAATGATTTTCCTCCCCAGACGCAGGTAGATCCATGCCTGAGTGAGGAATAACCAACCCCATATCGCATTTAAACAATGCTCACACAGTGTGTGCTTGAAAAACCGTGACCCAAGGATAGAAACCCTGCCTGGGCTGTGATTAGGTTAAATAGTCCTTTGACCAGTATTGATGGGATGGGCTGAATGGCCACTTCCAGTGTTGGATATGGTATGATTCCTACCATGTGAGTATCTCGCATGTGCACGGTGCATTCCTCTGCCTCGAACCCTGACACGTCATTTGTATCCCCCATGTATTAGCCATGTGCTGGTGATTTCAACATACCCAGTATTGACGAATCTCTCCGTTGTATCCTTGCTCCTCACCCCACCTACAAAACATCAAACACAAAGCAACTCCTGATTAGAAGAACGAATAAACGCTTCTAGTTATTAGCCCGAATTCGAGTTATTACAGATGCAGCACAGAAAGCATCACAGCTTGGTTTGGGAACAGCTCTGCCCAAGACCGCAAAGAATTGCAGAGAGTTGTGGATGTAGCCCAGCCCATCACACAAACTAGACTCCCCACTATTGACCATCTACACTTCATGCTCTCTCAGGAAAGCAGCAAACATCATCAAAGACTTGTCTCACCCCAGTCATTGCTCCTTCTCCCATCTTTCACCAGACAGTATATACAGAAACTTGAAAGCACACACGGCCAGACTGAGGAATAGCTTGTTTGTCATGAGAAACATAGTAAATAGGTGCAGGAGTAGGCCATTCGGCCCTTCGAGCCTGCACCGCCATTCAATATGATCATGGCTGATCATCCAACTCAGTATCCCATCCCTTTACCCACAAGGGCCACATCTAACTCCCTCTTAAATATAGCCAATGAACTGGCCTCAACTACCTTCTGTGGCATAGAATTCCACAGATTCACCACTCTCTGTGTAAAAATTGATTTTCTCATCTTAGAAACATAGAAACATAGAAAATAGGTGCAGAAGTAGGCCATTCGGCCCTTCGAGTCTGCACCGCCATTCAATATGATCATGGCTGATCATCCAACTCAGTATCCTGTTCCTGCCTTCTCTCCATACCCCCTGATCCCTTTAGCCACAAGGGCCACATCTAACTCCCTCTTAAATATAGCCAATGAACTGGCCTCAACTACCTTCTGCGGCAGAGAATTCCAGAAATTCACCACTCTGTGTGAAAAACGTTTTCCTCATCTCGGTCCTAAAAGATTTCCCCCTTATCCTTAAACTGTGACCCCTTGTTCTGGACTTCCCCAACATCGGGAATAATCTTCCTGCATCTAGCCTGTCCAACCCCTTGAGAATCTTAGGTTAAGGCTTCTGAACGGTCCTTCCATAAGCCAGGGTACCATCCGATTCACCGCTAACCCATTGCAAACATTGGACTTTGTCTATGGAACTGATGCAAAGCAAAACAAATCTTCTCATTGTAGCTCAGTACACGCAAGGATAATAAACCTCAATTAAACCTAAAGAAACATTGCTTTCAAGTGCACAGGCTCGGAGGGGAAGCATGCACAAGGGGAACAGTACTGGCGTATTGAGCAGCACAGTGGCACAGCAGGTAAAGCAGCTGCTAAATGCCCGAGACCCGATTCGATCCTGACCTCAGGAGCTCTCTGGTGGAGTTTGCACGTTCACCCTGTGAGCATGCGGGTTTCTTCCCAAATCCCCAAAACACATGGGTTGGCTGGTTAATTGCCCGTTGTAAATTGCTTGCAGTGCGTAGGGGGGGAGAGAAATCTGGTGGGAGTTGTTGGGAACATGGAGAGAATAAGATGAGAATGGTTTAGGATGGACGGACAATACGGAATCAGTGGGCTGAAGGGTACGTACACAGGGGCCATCACTCCATGCTGCTAGGTAGTGGCAGGTCTGGGACCACGCCTCCACTGTCACTGGACATTCATGATCTTCATTGGCCAGGGAAGAGCAGCAATCTATGCTCAATGTCAACTCTGGTTCTTTCCCCTCAGGTGCAGCCTGACCAGCTGAGTATATGCACCACTTTCTGATCTCCAGCATCAACAGTTTTCTTTCTCTTCATTCTACGATCACTGATGCCTCAGAAAATCTTGTCAAGTAATGACACGAGGAACTCTGCAGGGTGGTGGAGGGGGGACATGGGGGTGGTGCATGAGGCCTTTGTAATTTGTTGCATAGATGAGGACGGGGGCAGTAGTGCAGAGGGAGGTGATGTGACTGAAGAAACACCTGAGAACAAGGAGGGGGGATTGAAGCTTGGAAAGGAGCCATGGAGGTTGGCTGGGTCCAACCCAGAGTTACAGTGACAGCATGTCCATGCTTTGGTGCACAGGGTGGTGAAGGCGGCATTTGGCTCTCTTGCCTTCATTGGGAAGCCTGTTGAGTACAAAGGCTGGGATATCAAGATGCAGCTGAGCAACTCGTTGGCGAGGCCACACTGTGTGCAACTCTGGTCACCCAGATATAGGTGTAGTCAATAACTTTGTTGGGTGGTGGACTTGCAGCTCAACACCGACAAGACTAAGGAGTTAGTGGTGGACTTTAGGAGGAGAGGAACACCCCTGTCACCATCAATGGTGTGGATGTGCAGTTTACCAAGGAGTACCATGGTGTGTACCTGGACAGTAAACTGGACTGGTCCAGGAATGCTGAGGCCCTGTACAAGGAGGGACAGAGCCGGCTGTACTTTTTGAGAAGGCTCTTCTCCTTCAATGTCTGTAGCAAGATGCTGCAGATGTTCTACCAATCGGTGGTAGCCAGTTCCATCTTCTTCGACGTTGTGTAATTTTTAATTACAATAAAAAAAAGAAAAAAATAAGACATCAACAGGAAGAACGTGCAAACTCCACACAGACAGCACCCGAGGTTAAGTTTGAATCTGAAGCTGCGAGGTGCTGGCTCTACCGGCTGCACCACAAGGACATGTTGGGAAGATTGGGAATTGTGTGGAAGGAATCTGGCACAGAGATCCTTTCCACTCTGGGGCCCCGAGTGACTGAAGAACACTCGGCTCCAGGCCTCCAACCTGCGACCGACCTCGAGGCTCCGGAGGTAGAGCCAGCCAGAACTCACCAACGTGAGGCTGGCCGTCTTCGAGCTGTGGCGGCGTGCGGGCGCTCCAGTGACTCGGCGCTACGGTGAGGGCGACCCGGCGCGGGGCTGGGACGGTGCTAGAATAGACGCTCCGGTGGCAGCGGCACAACTCGGTGCTCCGGTGAGGGTGGCCCGGCGCGGGGCTGAGACGCTCCAGTGGTAGCAGCACGACTCGAGGCTGGGACAGCACTTCCGTGAGGGCGGCCTGGCTTGGGGCTGGGACGGCGCTCCGGTGGCTGAGGCGGCCCGGCTTGGGGCTGGGACGGCGCTCCGGTAGCTGAGGCGGCGGCGACCTGAATCCGGGGCTCGGCCGCGGGCCAGTGGACGACATCGTCGGGAGCTCGCAGGTCACAGGCTGGTGCCTGTTTTCCGGACCTCCCGCGGCAACAGCTGCATCCGCTGGACTGGAGAGCGGCAGCTTCGACCACCCCGGGCCACGGAGCTTGAACCGGCCCGTTCGCGGAGCTCGGTGAGCCGCGGGACTGACTTACCATCGCCCGGTGGGGTAACAACATATCGCCTCAGCGCAGAGGGAGAAGAGGAGGGAAGAGACAGTAACCCTAAGATTTTTGCCTCCATCACAGTGAGGAGGTGCCTGGTGAACTTACTGTGGTGGATGTTAATTTGTGTTTATTGTGTGTTTTGTTGTTTATTATTACATGTATGGCTGCAGGCAACAACATTTTGTTCAGACCAAAAGGTCTGAATGACAAATAAAGGATCTAAGTCTGTCTAAGCTGTTCCTGAAAAGAGACATGTTGCTAAGACATCAATTAGTGGTGGATTTGTTTTCCCAGGAACCAGCGACCACCAGCTCCAGATTGTTTGCACATCACGAGAGGGCACTTCCTCCGTTCACTCAAATCTACGTCACTTTTTAGGGAGAAAGAACAGGCGGAAAAAGACTATAACCAGCCAAACGTCACTGTGCAGACTCCATCCACAATCCCAAACAATGCTGGGTCTATCCCCATGGCAGCCACATCCTGTCATTTCTGGACGCTGATTTTATCAGCGCGAGAGGACAGCCCAATGCGATGGGGTTGTAGACAATCCTCTGTGTGGAGAATACTCAAACATTTATCACATTCCACATTGGGATGGAAAAGCAATTCTATTCTTGTCACTTCCTCTTTGAAAGTCAGGGCTCCTGAACAAGACACCCTCCCAAGAACAGACGTGTAGGAAAACAATGCAACCCACACTGAAACATGTACTGCCACAGTGTCTGAGGTTAGAGGCCAAGGAGAGGGAGAGAAGAAACCTCCCTCCAGATGTAGATTCACATCAGCCTCCACAAACACTCCTTTGTTGATCATATTTCATTCTCATTCCTCTTTGGGTTGACTTGAATCAATCGTTACTTACCCTGTAATCTTCACGGAGTGCGTCCCGTGTCGACGGAAATTCTCTGGTCTGTCACCCATCACGGGTGTGTGCCTGTACACTCCGCTTCTGTACACAAAGAAATCTTCATGTACCTCCATCAGGGCTGTAAAATCACAGAGATGCGTCAGCATTTTTTCCACAGTTTACAATAATCCCACTTTAGCCAGACCATTGTTCTGTCAAAGCCCCACCCTAATCTCAGTACAAACTCACTGTATTCCCACCGTGATACAACCTGAATTCCATTAATACGGCATTACACTGTAACCCAGATAAAGCCAAGTTAGAATATCTACGCCGCCCCAGTCCCTGTACATTTGGCAAACTTTCCAGAGAATTCCACAATATTCCAGGATTTCCATTTACAATCAAATGCTGGGATTGATGCAGCAATCTGTCCTTGCATGTTGATCCCCAACTTCTGATAAATTCCTGGGATCAATTGGACATCTAACAAGAATTTTATTAGGCACCCGGTCATTCAAACTGTCCAACATAACATGAACACCCAAGGAAATCCTTGTGGGAACAAAGAACTGTGGATGCTGATTAACACACAAAAGGGCACAAAGTGCTGGAGTAGCTCAGCAGGTTAGGCAGCGTCCCTGGAGAACATGGATAGATGACGTTTCGGGTTGAGATCCTTCAACTTTGACAAGTCATTCTTATCATTTGCGTGCAGTCAAGAAAATCTTTTTAATTCACCACTCAATTCAAACAGCATCCGACCCCCCCCCCCCCCCCCCCACAAAGAAAAACAGCAACATGTAACCAAGCAAATTCTAACTATCCTTTCAATTCCATGATCATCCATGATAACCTTGTAAGAGGGCAATAATACATGCAGCAAATATTTGGGATGCCATCCCTCATTAAAGATTAATAAGGAGGGGGAAGGTGAAAGATGGGGTGTATGAAATGTGGGAGGGGGGGGGGATTCTGATGCAGTTGCATTCGATACCTGCGTTCGATCCTGACCGCAGGTGCTGTCATAAGTGATAGGGTG
This sequence comes from Leucoraja erinaceus, assembly GCF_028641065.1. Lineage (NCBI taxonomy): Eukaryota > Metazoa > Chordata > Chondrichthyes > Rajiformes > Rajidae > Leucoraja > Leucoraja erinaceus. Next base: position 9,630,973 of record NC_073402.1, on the reverse strand, counting down.
ATAGGAGTAGAATTAGGCGATTCGGCCCATCGAGTCTACTCCACCGGTCAATCATGGTTCTCTCCCTCCTAACCCCATACCCTGCCTTCTCCCCATAACCTCCGACACCTGTACTAATCAAGAATCTATCTGTCTGCCATAAAAAAATATTTGATGAGTTTGCACATTTTTCCTGTGTCTATCTGGGATTCCTCCAGTTTGCTCTGGTTTTCTCATCCCAAAGATGCAAAGGTCGGTCAGTTCATTGGCCAATTTCCCCTTGTGCGTAGGTAAAGTGGAAGATTCTGGAGGGAAGCTGATGGGAATGCAGGGAGAATATGGAATGGGTGGCTGATGGCTAGCATGGATTTGATGGGCTGAAGGGGCCTTGATCCATGACCATGAAGTGCATAGGGGAATCTCATCAGTGTTGCCACAAGGAATTGCAGGATGGGTCAATGATAGGTTGAGTGCATCAGCAATGCCACATTGAGAGGGGCATCAGGATTGTCTAGATCTCCTGCAGTTAATGTTCTGGACCATAGTCCATTTAGCAAAGACCACACAAAATGAGAGATTTACTGGAGCCCACACCAGCATCCATTAGTTAATGACTGACCCTCCACTGCCAGTCCCACTTCCACTGAAACCCCATCATCTCATTCAGGTTCTGTTCATAGGTTAACGAACGCTTCCCCCAAATCTTCTGAACATCGATATACCCCTACCTCAGGGAGAGTGGGCCGCACTGGTTCATGACCCCCCCCAACTCTTACACTGCAGTTTTCGATAGCCCTGACCGTAGCTGGGATAATCCCCCAGACCCAGACAAAAGTGGTTTCAATGTCCTACCTTGGACAGGCCCATTCTCCATGAGCTCCTTCATGACCTCCTTCGCCTGTTGATGAAAGAGAGAAGATTAATTGACAACTAGCCCACTGTGTCTGCTTTCCAACTGATGCTCTTGCTCGCTGGTGCAAAGGTTTTTTTTTTTAAAAACAAAAATAATTGAATCAACTATTTACACAAATACACACAAAAATACAAACAAACCCACCACCCTAATACAAAAAAAAAAAATATTCTTAAATATTAAATAACTATTTCTCCATCCTTATAGAGGATGCATTCCACCCCCCGCGGTGCCCAGCGGTCCCGGAAATCCCCCGGGGCGCCCGTAGACAGCCCGTAGTCCCTCTCAAGTACCACCCGGGCATGGACATAGCCCCAGAAAAGGGGCGGGCAGCCGGCTCGGGCAGAGCCCTCTTCTGCCTGGCGCCGTGACTCTCGAATGGCCAGCTTGGCCAGGCCCAGGAGCAACCCAACCAGGACATCTTCAGCCCTACCCTCTCCCCTACACACAGGGTGGCCAAAATGAGGATGGTGGGTGTGAAGTTCAGCCAGAAGGCAAGGAGCAGCCCCTTTAGATAATGGAACAGGGGCTGCGGCTTCACACACTCCATATACACGGGGAACACAGACTCTCCCAGCCCGCAAAAGTGGCAGGTGGCTGGCGAGTCTGTGAACCTCGAGAGAAATAGGTTGCAAATGACTCCTTGGTGCCGTACCCTGCACCCCAGGTCCCTGATGTAGAGGGGCAGAATCCCTGCATAGTGGGACCCCACCAGGGGGGGGGGGGGGGGGGGGGGGGGGGGGCATCTCGCAACCAAAAGGCAACACCGATTGCCACTTTGACCGCACGGTGGACCAGGGCAAGGAAGTGCAGGGTGTGGAGGAGAAGCCCGCCGGTGCAAAGGTTGCTGCATTCTGATGCACAGATAGATCCAAGGCCCAGAAGCCTGCACATGGGCCTGAGAGAGCATGCACGTGGCAACGTTACATTCTTCAGCCCGTCTGTAAGCACACGGCACATGGCAGAGGGAGGGAGGGTCACCAAACCCCCTGAACAAGCCTGGGCTACACCTCCATCCCACTGAGGGGACTCACTGGCCCACCGAGCTTGCCCTGTACTCCAGTATGGATGGCAACTGGCCCACTGCCTCCCAGTGGGAGCTGGTCTCTGATTTACTGGGGAAAGAGGTCACTGACTGACCCAATCCCAGTGAGCGAGGGTTATGGAATGCCCGAGGCCTGGTGGCACTGATGGGGCAGATCAGCACACGTCACCTCCTTATAGCTAATGCCTTCTGATCTAGGAAGAATCCTGGTAAAAAGATGCCACCTTCTGGTAAATTAGTCAGGCCCTTAAACAGCTCCAGCAGTTTACAGGACGATGATCGGCCAGCAGCAAGGAAGGATGTGCGTACCGGCACCTTTGTGTCTACAACACAAGCGGTGGTGGGTGGAGGTACTCACGTCATTGGAGAGGCGGTAGGGCGGAGTGGTCTGGTAGATGTGGTTGGTGTGGCTGTAGGGGTTGGGGCAGGGCATGGTCGCCTGCCGCTTGCCACGGCCGGCCGATCGGGTGGACATCATACAGTGGCTCTCGCTTTGATGGCTGCCTGGGCTGGAGAAGGGGTAGCAGCTGTCCGACACCACCCTGCAGGTACAACAGGTAAAAGTCAGCCCACTTTCTTCCAAACCGTTCCTATCCATGTACCTGTCCATTTGTCTTTTAAATGCTGTTGTAGTACTGCCTCAACGACCTCCTCTGGCAGCTTGTTTCATGTGTGCGCCAATGAAGAAGTTGCCCCTCAAGTTCCTATTAAATCTTTCTCATCACACTTTAAACCTGTACACTTTTCCGTATACTGTGGATGGCTCAATTGTAATCATGTATTGTCTTTCTGCTGTCTAGTTAGTACGCAACAAAAGATTTTCATATTTAAACTCAAACTATGCCCTCTGGTTCTCGATTCCACAACCCTGGGAAAAAGACTGCACTGCCCCAATTCAGCCTATCTAATGGGGCAAAAGGAAAGGAAATCGACACAATTGAGTGAAACTATGCAAGTGAAAGATTCACATTAATAATCACTTTGGGTTTAATCATGCATTGAAGCCTGAATTCTTACAACAGATCCACGGGATAAATGAGTCATTTCACCGAAGAGGCACAAATCAAGAGAGGAAGAAAGAAGACACACAGCAGCAGGGGTGGAGAAGGGTGAAAGACAGGAGGTGGCCACTGTTCCTAGTGCCAGAACTATGGAGTTGCCGTGATCGCTTATCCCAGCAGTGGTGAGGAGGTGAGGCAGGATCTCAGCACCAGCACTCGCCAGCTGTGGAGATCCTGTTGCAGAGCAAGGAGGGAGGAGGAAGACAGTAAAGAGAGGTTCCCTCGGACAAGTGATTCAGTGCCGTGCACATAGTGTAGCGCTAGTTCCACAATCACCCGCGTGTTTGGTGCTACCGCAGCCTGGCCCTTTCCAAATGACCGTCACCCCACACACTGCTGTAGCCCCCCTCAGCGAAGGCCCTTCCCCTCAGCGTTGCCAGGAATTTCCGACCATATCCCTTCCCCGATTCACACTCCAAGTTGCTAAATGGCTAAGGGCAGGGGTTCCCAACCATTCTCGGCCCGTTTACCCCTGGCAACTTTAATAGCACACAACAATGTTATTTCACTTATTTATGAACAACTAATGATGAACAGATACCGGTATACCAGAACCAGTCAGTCAATGAGAAAAAATATGTACAAATTAAGGGACAGAAGTTTAGGGGTAATATGAGGGGAACTTCTTTACTCAGAGAGTGGTAGCGGTGTGGAATGAGCTTCCAGTGGAAGTGGCGGAGGCAGGTTCATTGGTATCATTTAAAAATAAATTGGATAGGCATATGGATGAGAAGGGAGGGTTATGGTATGAGTGCAGGCAGGTGGGACTAAGGGGGAAAAAAAAATGTGTTCGGCACGGACTTGTAGGGCCGAGATGGCCTGTTTCCGTGCTGTAATTGTTATATGGTTATATGGTTCAATCCAGAATCAAAAAATTTACCTCCTGGGTAAGGGGAAATGTACCCCAGGTTGGGAACTCTTGGTCTCAGGCAAGATAATTCTGAATATTCACCCATTGGTAGGCACCACCCGTGCTCCAGGGTATGGGTTGAAATGATGAAGGTTCATCCTGCTCCAGAAACCCACACTCAAGATCTAGATCACTATCTCAATGCAGCGGCACTGTATTGCCCTTCCCCGTACACTCATCTCCCATCTACAGACTTCTTTTGACCCCCTTCTCCCTTTTGACTTCCTCTCTCCCACTTCAACTTATATCCTTCCCCTGGGCCTTATATTTCATCCTTCTTCTCTCCGTGTCTGAGACCCTTTTGTCTCCCTTTCACCTCCAGCCTTTGTCCCTTACTCTCCACCCTACTACTGATCAAACCCTCCTTACCAGTGGTATCCACCCATCACTCAGCAGACACAAGGAACTGCAAGTGCTGGAATCCCATTTCCAATGTAATCTCTTCCTCTTGCCTTACCATTCATTCCTCTCCTCTACCAATCAAAACCTCCTCATCTGTAACCAACCATCACTTGCCAAGATTTGTCCTATCCTACCTCTCTTTTCCAGTTTTCTTTTCCCTAATCAGTCTGAAGAAGGATCGTGACCTGAAATGTCCCCTGTCCATTCACTCCACAAATGATGTCTGATCCGCCGAGTTCCTCCAGGACTTTGTGTTTTGCTCCAGATTCCACCATCTACATTGCCCTAGCAAGTTCATGTCTGCTCTCGGATGTGAAAGATTACTTGACAGAATTGGCAAAAGGCCAGGACAGCTCAAGATTCATCCTTTAAACCAACGTCACTGACACAGATGACCCATCACCGTCACATTATTTGTGAGAACTTGCTTTGTGCAAGCGCACTGGTGCATTCCCCACATTAAACAATGATTACACATCAGAGGACTTCAAAGCAGCAAAGTGCAGCTGATGCTGTGTGAATGTTAGCTGCCTTCCTCAATGATGCTGTGGACATGCCTCTACATAAGCAGCAAACAGGTCCTGTGTTCAAGGGCCAGGACATCAAGCATGTGAGCAGCATGAAAGCTGACAGCTCGGGGCGAGTCTGCTCCACTGATGGGAAGGGAGGCAATGACTTCACATAACACAGTTAATCCCAAATAAATCAAGAGTAAATACCAGCTATAAACCACAGAACAGTACAGAGCAGGAACGCTTCCTCCGGCCCACAATGTCCATGCTGAACATGATGGCAGGTTAGACCAATCTCCTTTGCCTGCAAGTGATCCATTCTCTACATATCCATGTGCCTATCGAAAAGCCTCTTAAACACTATTATCATATCTGCCTCCACCGCCACCCTTAACAGCATGTTCCAGGCACCCACCACCCTCTGTGTAAACAAAACTAGCCCCACACATCTCCTTTCAACTTTGCTCCTCTCACCTTAAAGTAATGCCCACTGTTTCTTGGACATTTCCATCCTAGGAAGAAGGTTCTGACTGTTTACCCTATCTATGCCTCTTATAATTTTGTATACTTCTACCAGGTCTCCCTTCAGCCTCTGATACGCCAGAGAAAACAGTCCAGGTTAGTCCAGCTTCTCCTTATAGCAAATACCTTCTAATCATGGCAACATTCTGTGACCACATGGATTTTCTCCTGGTATTCCGGTTTCCTCCCACACTCAAAAGACATTTGTAGATTAACTGGCTTTGATAAAATAGTTAATTGTCCCTAGTGTGCAGGATAGTGCTCCGCCACCCCACCCCGCCTTCAATCTCCTACCCTGACGGAGATGCAATTACTTTCCGGGTCGTATCTCTGGTCACTAACATCTTGGAGCTGGAAGCCTCGCTCTGGACCGACTTTGAGCCCCACTGCGGGACTTACCATCGGATCCGATCCCTTGCCTGGGATCGCTCCAACCACGGCCTGCGGACTTTACCATCGAGAGCTTGCAGTCTCGGGAGCAACCGTGGATGTCGGAGCTCCAACGATGCAGAAGGATCGATAAGCCCCGACTCGGGGTCCGATCGCTCGGCGCGGGGGGGCCGAGAATCCCCCCCCCCCCCCCCGATGCAGGAGTGATCGCCCCGACGCAGAGTGCACGAACACCGCCGGCTACGTGAATAAGATCGTCCCGTCAACGGAAGGCTCGAAGCCCCCGACCACGGGAGGACAAAGAAGGGAAGAGATTGAACTTTTTTTTGCCTTCCATCACAGTGAGGAATGTGGAGGAGTCACTGTGGTGGATGTTTATGTTAAAATGTATTTTGTGTGTTCTGTTGCTTTTTATTTGTATGACCGGCTTGGCAAATGAAATTCCTCGCATGTTGCAAAAAATACTTGGCTAATAAAGTATTGTACCTACCCCCGACGTCGGAGGTACCACCAGGCCCCGTCGATGCGGCCGCCATGGCAACCGTGCTGCCTCCGCCTATTGCAGGAGATGAGGTTCTGTGGTGACAGGGCCGCCTTCACGTGACCCATGGACTGGATGGTGATTCTGTCCGAGGCCACAGCTGGAGAGCGAGGGTGTGGGGAGAGAGGGGCGTCAGTTGTGGTCTGCACATCACCCAGTGGTTGAGAGACCTCCCCTCCACAATGGGCGAAACACCCCCCCCCTCCCTTCGCATGGAGCACACACCCCCTGCTGAGAAATCACCCCCTCTTTGCCAAAGGACTGGAATCCCTGTCCGGGTCATCACCCCCCCCCCCCCCCCCCCAATTGAGAGACCCCTAATCATGCCGGGACATCACCACCCCCACGCTCAGAAATCACTCTCACCACCACCACCCACCCCCCCCCCCCCCCTCTCCCTCACTGTCACCACCAACACCTGCCCCCCCCCCCCCCCCCCCCCCCCTTCCTAACGTAGCCAGTGGAGCTGTTACCTGCTGTGGAGAAGGCCCAGGATGCTGCACAGTTGCCTTGGTCCATGGGTTCGTGGACCATCCCCGGCCATTTATCTGCTGCGTTGAAATACTTGGGTGGGACATCATTGCTGTCCATGTTCACCTGTAATGAGAGCAGGAGCCGGCCATCAGTGGACACGCCATCATTCATGGGTGGTATCGTGTCCACTCCTCAAACTCCAATTCCAAACCAGCTCTCGATTCCAGCCTTGATAATAAGCAATGTCTGAACACCCAGAGTCCCGAGCCAAACATCTACAGAGGTCTACAACCTCTGTAGTCATTGATGTCTGCATTGATGAATCCCCACAGCTCAGTCTCCCTTGGGACCATGTCCCCCTGTTCGACATAGACTCTCTCATTGGAGGCAGCATCAGCCCCCTCAATGCCCCTGAACCTTTCAATTATATCACCTCTTATTGTCATAAACATAAGCCAGTTTGAACCATATCTACTTAATCACCCCTCCTTGGTTAATACTCTCATTCTATTTATTCTTTACATACTGACACCAAGCCAGTGATATCCTTCTTTTGGTGCAGAATTGAAAGTTGGACATGGCAAAAATTCTTCACACCTTATATCACATTAGTGACATTTGTATTCCAATCTTTTAAAGAAAAAGGGAGAAGGGTTTCGGCCCGAAACTTCGCCCATTTCCTTCGCTCCATAGATGCTGCCTCACCCGCTGAGTTGTTCCAGCATTTTTGTCTACCTAGGGTCAATGAAAAACTTGTTTTTCTAACTGCTTGCTCTACTTATAGCATCATTGGATAGCATAGACAGGTTGGGCCAAATGGCCTATCTCCATGTTGTGTGACTATGACTTTATCACTCATCCATGCCGACTAAATTGTTTTCCTGAACTAGTCATGCTTGTCTGTGTTTGGCCCATCCCCTGAACCTTTACTCTGTACGACATGTCCTTTGAACATGTTTGTTGTACCAGCCTCCACAGTGTCCTCTGGCAGCTTGTTCCATATACCCACCGCTCCCTGCATTACAACGTCACCCCTCCGCTTGTTTTTAAATCTTTCCCCTCTCACCTTAAATCTACTCCCTTTAGTTTTAGACTCCCCGATCCTGGGTAAAAGTCAAAACGTTCACCTTACAAAGCCACTCATGACTTGGTACTTCTATAGAATGTCACTCTTCAACTTCCATGATACTTTATTGTCACAGGTCGCTAGTTGCAGTGAAATGCTTTGATTTGCATACAGCCCAGTTAAAAAAAAACAGCAGAACTCATCTACGCAGTACAAAAGTATCGCCACGTTTTGGCGCCAACTAAGTTACAAAGGTTTCCTGTTACACCGTTTCAAAACATCCTACATTACAGGGATAAAGCCTATCCAGTCTCTCCTTATGCCTCAAATCCTTCAGTCCCGGTAACTTCCTTTACCAACTTAAGTGCATCCTTCCTATAGCAGGGCGACGGGAACAGCACACAACATTCCCAGCTTAAACTCACCAACGGCTTGGACACTTGCATCATGACATCCCATCTATTGTCAGCGCATTGTGTGCAGTAGAAGCAAACGTGCCGAACACCTTCTTCACCACCTTGAATACGTGCGTCTCCATTTTCAAGCAACTATGTAGCGTACCCCTAGCACTCCATGTCCTCAGACTGTTCCCTCTCCAGGGCTCTACCATTTATTGTTTGTCCTGTCCTGCTTTAACTTGCCAAAATCCAGTGTAATTGTGTGGCAGCTCCCTGTCCGTCTCATCTACTCCCCCCCCTTTTATGGGGTTACCTTCGCACCAGGGTGTCCCTCGAAAAGGACCACGAGGTCCATTCCGGCTCTGCTCACTCCTGGAGGCATTGACTGCCACACGGTCCCTCCCCATCACCCTTCCCCTGGACACAGTATGTGGGCCGCGCAGAATCCCCATCGCTCTACATTGAGCCCAAACCCGACACTGGGCCATGTTCTTGCTGACTCCACGCTACAGGCCTCAAAGACAGACCACCGCCCTCACACCCGTCCACCCTCCCCCAATGGGCTCCTCACCGCCACAGCCCCCCATCACCCCGACCAGTGGCCTTACATTCAGCTGGTTGGTGTTCAGCACGGCGCTGGAGGGCCGCAGGGTGCCCAGTCGATACTGGATCCCTTCGTCCAGAGTCAGACCCCAGAACTGGCTGTAGTTTGAAGCTTTCCATCTGTCCGGAGAAATGAGAACGGTGAGAAAAAAACACACACACAAAGTGCTGGAGTAACTCAGCAAGTCGGGCAGCATACGTGGAGGGAATGAACAGGTGACCCTTCCGACTGGTTGAGAAGGAGAGTCCCGACCCAAAACATTGTCTGTTCATTCCCTCTACAGATGCTGCTTGACCCACTGCGTTCCTCCAGCACTTTATTTTGCTTAAAATGTCAGCATCTGCAGTTCCTTGTGTCTCCCTTTGTGAAGCCCAGATGAAAGGCCAAAGGTCATAAGGCCACAGCCCAGTTTGTTTTACCAAAAATTATTTAACTAATATTTATAATAATATCTACAGTATGAAATAAATCAAAACAAAACCCACCACCATAATACAGGACAAACAAATATACTAAATAAACTACTATACAATAATACATTACAATCCTTATTGAAAATGCTTTAAACTCCCTGCAGTGCCCAACGGTCTCGGAAATCCCCCAAGGCGCACGTGGACTGCGCGTAGTCCCTCTCAAGTACCACCCGGGCACGGACATAATCCCGGAAAAGGGGCCAGCAGCCGGCTCGGGCAGAGCCCTCTGCCGCCTGGCACCGAGAATCGTGGAAGGCTAGTTTGGCCAGGTCTAGGAGCAACAGGCCATCTTCAGCCCTACCCTCTCCCCTATGCACAGGGTGTCCAAAGATGAGGGTGGTGGGTGTGAAGTGCAGCCAGAAGGCAAGGAGCAGCCCCTTTAGATATTGGAGCAGGGGCTGCAGCCTCACACACTCCATATACACGTGGTAACACAGAATATTCAAACCCGCAAAAGTGGCAGGCGGCTGGCGAGTCTGTGAACCGCGAGAGAAACAGGTTGCAAGGGACTCCTCAGTGCAGTACCCTCCACCCCAGGTCCCCGATGTAGAGGGGCAGAATCCCTGCGTTGAGGGACCCCCACTGGGGGGCCCTCTCACGACCCACAGGCAACACCGATCGCCACTTTGTGTCAGGCCAGAGCCCAATGTGGGAGGAGTGTGGTTCCGATCCAGAGTCACGTTGAAGCAGGAGCTCTCCACAGCACAGCACAGCCCCAGAGTGAAGCTATGGAGGGCAGTGTCCCCCTTGCTGCCCCGGGTGAGGGCAGTGGGACATGAGGAGACTGGAGAGGAGGGACAATCTGTGGGAATGAACAGACAATTCATCTTGGCACAGCAGGTTTCTGAGAACTAGACAGCAGAGGCCACGTGGGCAATGCTGAACTCCAGCCCTCACACAGGACCCTGTGTGTCGACATCGACAGGGCAGCTGGCTGCTCACGTCTCTGGTTACATACATCAGTTATAGTCATCTCACACTGTGCACACACTCCATGTGAGTGAAGTTACGGTGTGCATGTACACAGAGAAGCAATGGAGGCTGTATGGGGTACACACACACACACACATATATACACACACACACGCTCTCCATGTGAGTGATCTTACAGTGTGATGTACAGATATAGAAGCAATGAATTTTGCTGATACAATAGTGGTGTTTAAGGGGCTTTTAGATAGACACATGGATATGCAGGGAATGGAGGGATATGGAGCACGTGTATGCAGATTCTTTAAGCAACAGCTGATGCCTCAACATTGCGACTGCTCTTGAAGCATGACCTACCCATAGTTGCCTTGGTTGACGCCACTGATCATTTCGTCGTTGACGAGACACGCATGCTGCTCACACGCCCACCGGCCGCTGCTGCAGGTGCTGAGGAAACATAGCGAGGACATCATTACTACACCCGCATCACGGCCAAAAGCCACTGAGTGAAGCTGCCCTGAAGCCAGCCGGGTGCAAGGTCCTCTGATGACTTTGTGCACAATCCAGTTGCTCCATCTGAAGCTCCACGTCTTTTAAATTTTGCTACAGTACCTGCCTCAACTACTTCCTCTGACACCCCTTTCCATACACCCACCACCGTCTGAATGAAAAGTTGCCCCTCAGATTCCTATTAAATCTTTCACCTCTCAGCTTAAACCTATGTCTTCTGTTTCTTAATTTCCCAATTCTAGGTAAAAGACTGTGCATTTGCCCCATCTATTACCCTCATGATTTTATACATCTCAATGTAATCGCCTCCCAGCCTCCTGCATTTCAAGGAATAAAATCCAAGCCTGCCCAACCTCCCCCTGAAGCTCAGCCCCACAAGTCCTGGCAACAACTTTGGGTGCCTGTGAGTTGCTGAACATTGCGCTTTTGTTATCCACCATTCTGTGTGCAGGTCACAGGCTTTCTGCTGGATCTACAGTTGCCTGTTGAGTAGCAGAACAATTTGTATTTGTGTTTAAATTAACTAAATTAAATGATCTCCAGGTCAATCTCGTCAAACCAGTGCCAACATTTATTGGTAGAGAGACCAAGAGCCTCCTCACAAGTGCCGATTATGGCTAATGGACTATGTGGCTCCTGGTGGTTGGGACAATCCTACCCACCCATGCCCTCCCTCCTCTTTCCCTGTCGGCCTGACACCTCTCAGCATCGTGCGAGATGGAGGGCTGGTCTTGGGCTGGAGGGCTGGTTTCCCTGGGGACCTGGGATGGAGGAGCAAGCCTACTCAGGATTGCCAATGGTCTGACGGAGACCCCCCCCCCCCCCCCCCCTCCTCCAACCACCTCACTTCTCGCTTGGACCCTCCCCACTCGATGCTCCAGCTCTCCCCACCACCCTGACCTCCCCACCATCCTGCAGCTGCTCGTTCAGCCTGTGATGCCACACGGATCCCTGGCCTCTGGGACAGTGTGAGCTAATGCCCTGGGAGGGCCAGCAAGCCAAAGCAATGCACCTTTACTGGGACATCTACAGGAGCAGAGGAACCTTGGAGTGCATGCTCACAGCTCTTTGAAGATCAATAGCACCTCATATTCTGCAATGGAAGTTTCAAATCCAATGCATGAACATAGAAGTTTCAAATTTTAAGTAATAGCCGCACTCCATACCCCACCCCACCCCACCCACATTCATTTCTCATTATCCTGCCCCTCATCCCCTCCCACATCCCTCCCTCTGCACTCACATTTCACCCCTCTCTTCTCTCCTTAACTGACATTGTTTCCTTTTCACGTCTAGCCTTTGTCACTTTCTCCACCCATCTGACCAATCACCTCCCCACCACTCATTTGTACCCACCTATCACTTGCCAGGCCCTGTTCTATCCCTACCCCTCTTTTCAAGCTCCTCCTCCTACAACAATCAGTCTGACGAAGCATCTCGACCCCAAACATTGCCTGTCCATTCCCGCCACAGATGCTGCCTGACCCGCTGAGTTCCACCAGTGCTTTATATTTTGTTTCAGACATCTGCTGTTATTGGCCGAGTGCTTGAATCAATGAAGTTCTGCTGGAACTATGTCAAACGCAAATTACCATCAGCGTGAGGTACTGCAGAGACTAGGACACCACGGCTCAGGAACAATGTTATTGCATTTGGAAGAGTTTACAGATCAAAAGAATTTCAACTACGTGGAAAGATTAGATAGTGGATGTTTGTTTTTGCTTTGGTACAGGAATTAAAGTTGATTTACAAAATTCTGAGAAGCTTTGATTGTGAGAAAAGGGCCTATCTCTCCTCAGATAAGTAGAGGGAGATAGATTAACACGAATTGGTGCAAGATTAAGAGAATTGATGAAAATATTTTCACCCAGCAGGATTGTAATCGCCACCTTTTGTTTCATTTGGACAATTTGTTGGAAGAGCCTTTACAATGCATTGGATCGCCGAAGGGTTATTCTTTAAAAGATAAACAGGAAGCACAAAAACTGTCGCCAGGAACACAGGCAGTTAACTGGATCACCCATCTACCTGCACACATGTCCACTTCTCAGCAGTGCGAACAGTGCAGGCAGCATGAACGCTGCCCACTTTCATCTAAGAACACAGAGTAGAGAGGCTCCGTAGTCACTTCAGGGTTCAAGGTTCAAATCCCACTATTGACCAAGGCCATTTTTTTTTTTTTTTTTAAATTTCAAAATAGACTTTATTCATTGATAAATATATACAATTCCTGAACCATTCAATCAAACAAATTCATCCGACATTTTCGGAGACTATACAAGTTTTTTCAGTACAATTTTTTCACAATTTTCAAATTTCACCAAACAGTCCCTCACCCGTGCCACTCTGTGGCCCCTGTCCAAGTAATAAATATATACAGTGTTAAGGCCATAATTCAGGCACTTGGTACAATGCAGTGCTAAGAGACAGTCTCAGGCAAGGAAATACAGCCCCACATCTCCCTCACACACCCCACAGGGGCAGGGGAGTACCAAATCAAGAGGGGAAATAGACAGAGGATGCTAACCCAGGGTAAGGGAATCAAGAACCAGACACATGGGTCTAAAGCAGGGGTCGCCAAACTTGTTCTGCACAGGGGCCAGGACGCATGTCCGTGAGTGGATGGCGGGCCACATCTATCACGTGTACACATGGATCCCACCCCCATCCCGTCCTGAATGGCAGGCATCAAATCACGTGTTCACACAAGGTAGACAAAAATGCTGGAGAAACTCAGGGGATGAGGCAGCCTCATGCAATCCTTGCATGTCTCACCCGCTGAGTTTCTCCAGCCTTTTTGTCTACCTTCGATTTTTCCAGCATCTGCAGCTCTTTCTTAAAAGTGTTCACCGGCGGTGTGCGGCTTCGCGCAGGATGCGGTACAGCCAGAGCTCGGCGCCCAGCGGGCTGGATGATTACGGGGAAAAAAATCCGCCTGGGGGCCGGATGATTTCGGGTTACGGGCCACATTCGGCCCGGGGGCCGTAGGTTGCCGACCCCTGGTCTAAAGTGAGAAGGGAAAGATTTAATAGGAACCTGAAGGGTAACTTTTTCATTCAAAGTGTGGTGGGTATATGGAACAAGCTGCTTGAGGAGGTAGTTGGGGAAGGAAGTATAACAGCATTCAAAAGACACTTGGACAGCCACACGATGGGAAAGTTTGTACGGGATATGGGTCAAACGCAGGCAAATGGAATGAGCTTGGATGGGGCACCTTTGTCAGCATACATGAGGTGGGCTGAAGGGCCTGTTTCCATGCTGTACGACTCCATGACTAATCAGCATGGGCCAGATGGACTCTTTTGTTGCATCATTCCAGAAATGAAGGAAGGCTGTCAGTGCGGCTGGGTTGGTGGTGGTGGTGGTGGTGGTGGTGTTATATCTCAATGACCCATAAGAATAAAAACTTCATTGTTCGGTTTCTGGACACGTGACAATAAACCACTCTCGATGCTTGGAGTCCCCCAGCTGCCCCTTCAATGCCCATCCCTCCATCAGCAAACTCGTTACATCACTACGTGGGGAACTTGCTGTGTCCCACATTATAAAACTGACAACTCCGCAAAGAATGTTTCTTTGGGAGTTTGAGGTTATGAAAACCGTTCTATAAATGTAAGTCTCTCTATTATTCTGCTTATGGGAAGCTCAGTGTGGGGCTGAACCAAGAGGTCATCCCATTGCATTTACACGGCAACTGTCCACATTCAGCCCTGCTTCCACTGGGACCAAAACTGCCGTATTTAGAAGCTTAACCTTGTATGCGCTAACATATCCCCTGGGTGCTGGCTGCTTCTACCAGTGCTTTTGGAGGGAATCTTAAAGTGCCGGCCACCCCGAGCTGAGCTGGTGGTCTGGGCTGCTGATATGTGCCCGGGGGAAAGTTCACAAGCAACTGGGTTACTGGCAGAGTGCCCATCCTCTGCCACTCCCACCCTTGACCCTTGACCCTGTGCCAGGATATGGGGCAGCTTGCCAGCGTTGGGCCTCTTTACACTTCAGTTCCTCTTAACCATTGTTGCATTTGGTATCAAACTGGGCCATACAAATCGATGGAGTTATTGGTCAAGGTCTAGATAGTGGATGTGGAGACGATGTTTCCAGGGCCAGAGGCCACAGCCTCAGAATAAAAGGACATCCGTTTAGAATGGAGATGAGGAGGAATTTCTTCAGGCACAGGGTGGTAAATCTGAGGAATTTATTGTCACAGACGGCTGTGGAAGCCAAGTCATTTAGTATTTTTAATGTGGACATCGACAGGTTCCCGATTAGTAAGGCAATCAAGGGTTACAGGGAGAAGACAGGAACATCGGGTTGAGAGGGAAAGATAGATCAGCAATGATTGAATGGCATTTTGAATGCGCCCCCCCCCTAATCTTGTAACAATGTCCCCTTGTTCAAGATGCCCCTCATAGGTGAAAGCACTGAAAGAAGTACAAGAAGATGTACGAGGATGTCACCTGGGCTCAGAGACCTGTGCTATCGGGAAAGATTGTACAGGCTAGGACATTACTCCCCAGAGCACAGGAGGCTGATTTTACACAGATGTGCAAGATCTTGGGAATAGACAGGGTAAATGCAAGGCAGGGGAATCGAGAACCAGAGGACATGGGATTAAAATGAGAGAAGTAAGGTTTAACAGGAACCCAAGGGGTACCCTTTTCACTCAGAAGGTGATGGGAACAAGCTGCCAGGGGAGGTAGTTGAAGCAGGTACTATAACAGAATTGAAAAGACATGTAAACTGGTAAATGGATAGGAAAGGTTTTGATATGGGCCTAACATGGGCAGGTGGGACTAGTGCAGTGGGGCCATCTTGGTCAGTGTGGATGAGTTAGGCCGAAGGACCCGTTTCCATGACAACACCCTCAACTGAGGAATTAGCCGAGTGGAATCTCTTATGGACTGCCTCCAATGCTGGTCTTTCTCATCTTCAATGAGGGGCACTAAAGTGTGCACAGTGCACTGGGAGAGTGTTATGGGGAGCATATTTCAGTGCTCGTGATTCAACCCGTATTTTGTTATAAGGTACTTGGATGTTGTCTCCATGTGTTACAGAGAGTGCATAATGAAACATATAAGATTGTTAAGGGCTTTGACATGCTAGAGTCAGGAAACATGTTCCCGATGTTGGGGCAGTCCAGAACCAGGGGCCACAGTTTAAGAATAAGCAGTAAGCCATTTAGAACGGAGATGAAGAAACACTTTTTCTCTGTGGAATTCTCTGCCTCAGAGGGCGGTGGAGGCAGGTTCTCTGGATGAGTTCAAGAGAGCTAGATTGGGCTCTTAAAAATAGCAGAGTCAGGAGATATGGGGAGAAGGCAGGAACGGGGTACTGATTGGGGATGATCAGCCATAATCACATTGAATGGCGGTGCTGGTTCGAAGGGCCGAATGGCCTACTCTTGCACCTATTGATGAGTGTCCTATCAATTGGGGTGATGGAGAAGAGGGTGTGGGTGGGCTGTTCAATTCAGTTAATTCTGAGAAGTATTTATAATGGGTTTGTTTTTTATGATCCATCTACTCAATGGTTAATTTGTTTTCCTTGCAGTGTTACTACAGATTTCTCCCCTCATTCCGTGGGAGAAGTAGGAAGGGGCTCCTTTTAAGGAAAGGTTTGTTTGGAATTCCAGCCACTGTTACGTGTTCATAGTTATCGTGTTTCGGCTGGGGCTTGCCACTTTGTTGTGACTATTTATCATGCAAGGTTATGCTGGTTAATGGGGCATTACCGACCCACTCATTCCTCCTTCACCCCTCCCCTCGGGCTCATTTCACTGCAGAGCAGAAACACGGTCACTTAATGAGCACTGATGCCGCTCCAAATAAATCCTGAGCTCCAATGATCCTTGACTCGCCGTCACTCGCTAATGAGATTCACAAAAGTACAACTGCCCTTCACTCCTTCCATTTCAAACAACCATTTTGCCCCTCCCTATCCAGCGCGTACATATTTTTCCAGGTCCATTCTTTCACATCCATAATAGCCAAGCTCCGTGAAATGTCAAGAAAGATTAATGATTAATGGTCTTGGTCTCTAACACACTTTAAAAGACACGAGGCTGAATTTAGATCTTAAGAATGAAGTAAGCTGCACTTCAATGCATGGTCTCAGCACATACACCGCCACTTGGCATTTAAACACAGGAGAGGACCATTCAGCACACCAGCTCCCTGGTGACCATGTGGTGTTCCTCATCGCCCCACTCCGTCTCCTCAAGAACCAACTCAGTTTCCTCCTGAACTTATTGACAGTTTCCACTTTGACCACACTGCTGGTCAGTGATTTCAGTCTATTATCACTCACTGCTCATAACATTTCTCCCTCACATCATGCCATCTTGCCAACGAGCTGCTGGAGGAAATGGTTGAGGCAGATGCAATAACAAAATGTAAAAGAGATTTAGACATGGGCAGGAAAGGTTTGGAAGGACGTAGACCAAATGCCAGCAAATGGGAGCAGCTTGGAGAGACATTTTGGTCGGCAAGGCAGAGTTGGGCTTAAGGGGTAGGTCCCATGCTTTAGGACTCTCACTCAATGAATCTATATCTCTTTGTTCAGATCATCAACTGACGAACAAGCTTTGCTCACTTTATTCAAACCTGTTATGATCCCATAATCCGAGGTAAAGTCTTCCCTCAGCCTCCTTTTCTCTGAAAACTTCATCTTCTCTACCCTAATCTTGCAGCCAAAGTCTCTCGTCCCTAAAACCGCACCTACACCCCCCCTCTGAAGGACCTTCACGGGTATCTGCCCCAAGCGATGCCCCCTCTATCAACACTATTCTGGCCCCACTCTTCCCAGTTTTTATTGATATCACAATAGTTGGAGCATGGAACCAGACCATTTTGTCCATCAAATCTGTGTCAGCATCGTGCCAGAATGATCCAGTTGCCCCCTATTGTTCACCTCCCACTCCTCATCCTTGACTACATTCACTTGCTATATGTATATAATATATTAATTATATATATAGGTTTATGCCATTTCTCTACACCTCTACACCCCCCCCCACCCCCCACCTCTTCTCCACATCACCTCCAGCTTTGGTTACCATCTCCTTGATCCACCTACCACCTCTTCACCTGGATTCACCTTTCACTTGTCAGCTCTTGCTCTTTCTACCATACATCTCCCCTCTACTCCATCAGATTGAAGAAGGTTCCTGATCGAAAAATGTCACCTGTCCATTTTCCACTCCAGCAGTTTGTTGCTTGCTCATCGATCCGTGGCTTCATCTCTTCACTTTGCATGGATCCCCCCCCCACTTTCTGCCCACTCGCTATTTACATTTTGGGAATAGATTATTGGAACAAAACGGGCTGCTCCTGTCTCTATATTGTTTTTGTTCTTGTTCTTACATTGCAGAACAAGAATAACTTGCCCGACTGACTTCCATGACTTCCTTGAGGAAGTGACTATTCAGTGGAGAATAGTAAACTCTTCCATATTACAAACATCGAAGGAATTGGACACAATGTGTCACAGGTTCAAATCAAAGCTTTATAAGCTCAGTGTAAATCCCTTGAATGGCCGGGACCCCAGTGACGGGTGGACAGGGCTGTGAGGGGTGAGATGAGGTGGGAATAGGCAAGTTCAAGAACGGTGAAAGCTGGTTGAAGCCGTAACAAGCCTATGCCATGTTTTGGGTAACTGGCAGTTTTACTTAACGTGGCCATCTCAGTGCAAGGCATGACTGCAAAATTCATCAGGACCTGCATATGGGCAAATAGTGTCTGCAGCAGAACAGGGCTCTGTGATTACTGCACAATCAGCAGATGGGGACAGGCATGGTGGGCCCAGAGTGAAGGAGAAGAGGTGGGAGTGTCTGCACCTTCTCCCTGTGACAATGAGGTATTCCTCCCACATCTCAAAGACGTGCGGGTCAGTCGGTAACCAGCCCCTGTAAGCTGCTCGTTGTGTGTTTTTTGTTGAGTGGTAGAATCTGGGGAGAGTTGATGAAATGTGGAGAGGATGAAATGGAATTAGATTAAGGATCACTGTCAATGGGTGGTTTATGGCCAGCATGGACTCAATGGGCTGAAGGGACCATTTCCATTCTGCATGACTATACAACTTCAAACATTGTCCAGAAGTGGCATGGTAGGACATTCCTTTAACCCCCTGGCACCCTCCACAGAGTCCAGCACCGCTCAATGCCCATCTCCACTATCTGCGACGCTCCTACGTTTAGCAATGGGCCTTCATGGGACCTCAGTGCTGGTAGCAGGACAAGCAAGACGAGTGTGTGGTGCCTGGGCAGAGAACTATAGACTGACTTGTCAATGTAAAACCCTCAGAAGCATGGAGAACAAGGAGCTTAGGCACAGGTCCCACACCGTACATATATCAATACAAAAGCTAAAGAAATGACACGAGGGCAGAAATGCTCCGCAGGTTCTCCATAGCCTTCTGAGTTCAATTGAAGAACTTTTCCATTGTGTTGTAAATGGCCAGAGAATTGCACCTTCCTCTGCCCCAGCATCCATCACCATGCATTACCCTGGCCTCATATTGGCACTGCTCTGCTTTAGATCATCTGCTGCCGAAACCCCATCCACACTATTTTTTGAGATCAGATTATTGCAGCACACTACCGGATGGTTCCACCCTCCATCTTTCACCCAAAGTAAGCACCACCGTTTGGTTTGGCAACTGCTCTGCCACAGACGGCAGGAAAGTGCCAAGAGATATGGATGTAGCCCGGTCTATCATGCAAATTGCACTTCACGCTGCCTCAGGAAAACTGCCAATGTAATCAGGGGCAGCATTCCTGTGTTCTTTTGGACTACAGTAATAACCAGAACGGCCTGTCACACACTTAAACACCACTGCATGGATTGATCTTCAGTGGGGTATAGCAAGAATATGTGGTGTGATCTCTCCAGTCTCTACCTCACCTCAATGACTGGATTTAGAGCAAAGAGGTTAGAGTCAAAGAGTATTTTGACACCTCTGCTGCTGAAACCCCACCCACATCTTTGTTTGTGATCGGCCCAACTTGATCAAGTTGCTCCATCTAATCTTACTGATCTATTGTGCCCATCAGTTATAGTATGCAGCTGCCACTTACAATACTTTGGTCTTACACAAAATCAAAAACATTAATAATCTAAATATTTGATTGAAAACCTCTTAACCTTCTCTGCTCCAAGCAAAAACTACCCCAGCTTCTCCAGTTCATCGTCTGGCTGAAATGTTCCGACCCAAAACATCACCTGTTCCATTCCTCCCGAGCTGCTGCTTGATCCGCTGAATTGCTCCAGCACTCTGTGCCCATCCAGAGTTTCTCACCCCGGCTATGTTCTAAGAAGTCTCTACACCTTTCCCAAGGCTTTGACCCACAGACTGATGCATAACCGTCATTTGAGAAAGGGTTAGCATTACATCCTTGCTTCAATTCTCAGGATTGAACCCGTGTCTCTGGTGCTGTGAGGCAGTGGCACTGCCAGCTGCGCAATTGTGTTGCCCATTCTAATCCTGCAATTGCCAGCACAACAACTCTCAGCATGTGGAGCAATGATTCAATGTGGTGGCTTGTCACCAAGTTCTCAAGGTTGGCTTGGTGTGGGCAATGGATGCCACCCTTATCAGCATTCCAACCAAAGAAAGCTGGCACAGACACGATGAACAGCGGATGCTGGAATCTTGTGCAAATTAAAGTGGTGGAGGAACTACCTGGGGAGGGAATGGACAGGTGACATTTGGGTCAGGACTCGAAACGTCTTCTTCCCGAATGAGAGTGGGGGGGGGGGTGAGAAAGCTGGAAAAAAGGTGGGAGGGGGGGGGGGCAGACACGAGAGGCAGGACAAAGCCTGGCAAGTGACAGGGGGATACAGGGGAGGGGGGGGTTGATTGGCAGATGAGGGGAATAAGTGGCACAAGCTAGAGGTGAAAAGTAGACAAAAGGCTGTTGTATAAGGAGAAGAGGAGGAGTGAAATGTAAAGATAGGGAGGGATATGATGGATCACTAGTTACATTGTAATTGTAGTGTGAAACAGATACAGGAGCTCACACAAATGTAAACAAATCATGCATTCTATACCTAGAACAGTGCTTTATTTCTGAGGACGGTCCAGCTTGTAAAGATATCAACCACCCAATGTAAACAATCAGCCTGCATTCTTACAAATTTCACAGAATTCCCACCTTAATCTGAGAATTGTTTAGCCTTTTATGGGAGGGAACATTGAAAATCCACTCTGTCAAACCGTACGGAATTCTGGAGTTCAAAAGATAAGGAGCCGGGATGTTCCGAAGGAAATTATGCAACATTGTGAGCAGGCAATTAAATCCCTGGGGGATGGGTCACACGGCAACCAGCCTTTGGAAACAACAAAACGTTGGAAAAAGCTTCACCACTCAACTGAAATGCAGCAACATTTTTTCCACATTGTGCTCTAGTTCCACTCCAGACTATCCTTGAAATGCTAACCTTGGGAGTTCCTAGCTCTGCACCTGGCCTGACTTCAACGCTCACAAACACACACATGCAAACCAGTACAAGGCTCATGTGCCTAATGAAGATGTTTAACATGATGCCTGGGGCTTCAGCTGTAGAAGCTGGGGTCATTCTATTGAGCAGGACATTTGGAAATCCCCCCCCCCACCTACAATCAGTCTGAAGAAGAGTTCCCACCCGAAACGTCATCTATCCGTCCCGCCATAGATGCTGCCTGACCCACTGAGTTCCTGCTGCACTTTATGTTTGATGTGACGGGTGCAGTCTATGGTACCCGCAGTCAGTGTCTGGCTCGGTGCCAGCTACTAGACACGCACTACACACAGCGAGTGGGCAGCTGAGGACCTGTACTGAGAACAGGACAAGCCCTCGATGTCCAGCCCTGCCTCTGCCTTTTGGTGCACGCTGCAGTTAAAACATAGAACAGCACAGCACAGGAACATGCCCTGTGGCCCACAATGTCCATACCGAACATGAAACTAATCTCCTCTGTCTGCACTTGATCCATATTCCTCCATTCCATGTGCCTATCCAAAAGCCTTTTAAATACCTCCATCATATCCTGGTATGGATTGATGGTGCTGAAGTATGGTTGAAAGCTTTAGGTACCTCGGAGTAAATATTGCCAGCAACTTGTCTTGAACCACCCATATCAAAGCAATGGCCATAGACGGCTTAGGAAGTTTGGCATGTCCTCAACAACTCTCACCAACTTCAAGAGATGCACTGTAAAAGCATTTATTGAGAGCATCACAGCACAATTTGGGAGCACCTCCATCCAAGACCGTAGGAAATTGCAAAGAATTGTGGACGCAGCCTAGACCATCACAAAAACCAACCTCCCTTCCATTACAATTCATGCTGCCTCAGCAAGACCACCAACATAATCAAGGACCAGTCTCATCCCAATCACTCTCTCTTCTCCCCTCTCCCGTCAGACGAGGGATACAGAAATATGAAAATGCACACCTCCAGATTCAGGGACAGTTTCTTCCTGGCTGCTATCAGGCAACTAAATCATCCTATCAACAACTAGAGAGCAGTCCTGAGCTAATATCTCCCTCACTAGAGACCCTTGGACTATCTTCAATTGCACTTTATTTTTATTTTGCACTAAATGTTATTTCCTTTAGCATGTGGCTGTACACTGTGGATGGATCGACTGTAATCCTGTATTGTCTTTCCGCTGACAGGTTAAAATGCTATAAAAGCTTTTCATTGTACCTTGGTACATGCGACAATAATCAAAACTAATATCCGTCTCAACCACCACCCCAGTTACATTAACATTGTTTTCTGCGCCTCTGTTCTAACATTCTCAGTGTGTGCATTCTATTGAGCATAACATTGGCTCAGACACTAATCAGCTTTGTTATCCATGTTGTACTAACAATCTCTAAGGTTGGGTGGAGTAAGGAAGCCATCGTTGTTAATTGTCCTTGCTGATAGGCACAAGCAGAGGGTTGTCTTTCTCTACTGAGTCTACAAAATATTATTTTATCTCTGGAGTAAAAACACACCTGGAGTCAGGACGCGGTTAGGAAGGAGGCACACAACCTCCCACAGAGGTACGTACAGTATTGTGTTTGCTGTGTACACAATGTCCAGAAGCCATAACTCCAAGCTCTCCGACAAGGACAAAGGACAGACACCTAGCACTAGGCTCTCCCAGACAGGGAGGGGAGGCACACCTATTTACTGGGAACAACTTCAACAACATTACAAACTGATTGCCATATTATAATGTCATCAGTGTGATTCATTTCCTTTCCTGCAGCCTCTGCAAACACCAAGTCACCTGATGAGCTGGTATCGCAGGTAAAGCACAGCGTGTGCTGGACGCCTCTGGACTGAAGAAGGATCCCGACCCGAAACATCACCCGTCCTGCTTCTCTGGAGATACTGCCTGGCCTGCCGAGTTACTCCAGCACTTTGTATCTATATTCTGTATAAACCAGCATCTGCAGTTCCTTTTTGCACCTGGTACCCTGGGACTGGGAGAGTGGTTGTCCTCAGTGCCACTGCTCAGCCATCTGGGAGATCTGACCTTCCTGTTGCTGCAAAGGAACGCTGGAAGAGATAGCCAGCCCGAGGGCACGGTGATGACATCGCTACTGATTCATGGTGAAAAACATCAGGGGCACGGCTGCCCCTTAGGAACGAGGTTTAACCAACATTACTCTCAATCCCGGAACACCGAAGATGAGAGACCGATATGTGCCCATTTCAATAGCTACTGACCTACTCTGTTCAAATGCATGGTATGAAGGACAACAAACTCCAGCGTGGTAAAGAAGGATATGGTAGCGTTTCGTCATTGGTCAGAGCACTGATTATAAGAGTCAAAGTTTTGCAAATGTAAAGGACTTTGGTCAGGCTGCATTTGGAAAGCTCTGTGCAATTCTAGTCATCCCATTTCAAGGAGGATGTGGAGGCTTTGGAGAGGATGAGGTTTACTAATTAACCAGATAACAAGGCATTAGCCATAAGGAGAGGCGGCATGAACTTGGACTGTTTTCTCTGTGGAAGCCAAGGGGAGACCCGACGTCTATAAAATGATGAGAGGCATAGACAGGGTAGATAGTCGGACCTTTTCTCCCAGGGTGGAATCGACAAGGACTGGAGGGCAAAGCTTCAAGGCGAATGGGACAAAGTTTAATGTAGATGTGCGAGGCAGGCTTTTTCTTTTTAAAACAGAATGGGGTAAGTGACTGGAACAATGAGGCAGATACGATAGCGGAGTTTAAGAGGCTTTAGGATAGGCGCATAGATATGTAGAAAACAGAGGGATATGATCTAAAGAAGGGTCCCGACCTGAAACGTCACCCTTCCCCTTTCTCTAGAGATGCTGCCTGATCCACTGAGTTGCTCCAGCACTTTGTGTCTATCTTTGATATGGATCACATGCCGGCAGAGGAGCTTAGTTTAACTTGGTATCATGTTCGGAACGGACATTGTGGGCTGAAGGACCTGTTCCTGTGCTGCACTGTTCTATGTTCTATGTTGAACAGTAGCCTTGCCTTCAACACCCCGATCCCAGCCATGAAGAGCAATAACCCACTGGCTGCGCACACTGACGGAGTTGATTTGAAGCCTTCACCGTGAACACAAAGCTGCTAGTTTACAATTCACTACAATTGGCAGCAGGGACCATGTGACAGCTGCTTCCCAATCTTGTAGTCAGTAGGCGGGGAGGGGGCAAATAATTAAATACCAAGTATAATGCAAGAGTCAATGTTCAGGCTGCTGCCTTTAGGTCAACAGGCCCTGGCTTAGAATGCGGTCGAGACAGCCCTGGTGAATGAGGATCGAGAGGCAGTCCTGAGCTGGCAGCCCTGGTTGGGGCTGGGTCTTCACAGGGTCCTCACCCCACCTGGACCAGCCAACACCACAATGTTTCAATACTGAACATGAAACAGTGCAGCACAGGAACAGGCTCTTCGGCCCACAATGTCTGAGCCCAACATGATGCCAAGTCAAACTAATTTCCCCCGCACCCGATCCATATCCCACCACTCCTGCACGTCCGTGTGCCTATCTAAAAGCCCCTTAAAGGTCACGATTGCATCAACAGGAACTGCACCACCATAGAAAGAACTCCAGTCACAGTCTCTCCGACTGATGTCAGACCAACTGGACTATAATTTCCTTTCCCCTATCCTGCCTTTCGTAATAGTGGGGCAATACATTTGCCAGCATGCACTTTGTGGGAACCTTTCTAGAATCTATGGAATTTGGGCAGATGATGCCAAATCATTTGACACTAAAATAGCTGGAATCATAGACAATGAAGATGGTTATTAGGAATTACAGCAGGATCTTGATCAGCTGGGAAAGTGGGCCGAGGAACAGCTAAAGCAGTTTAATTCAAAGGTGGCATTGCATTTGGGAAGTCAAAACCTAGGCTGGATCACAGTGGACCTAGCAGCAGCAGCAGCAGCAGCAGCAGCCCTTTCGCTTCATCAGCCTTTCAAGAAGTAGATGTACTTTTAGTAACATCCACATAACTTGTACCTTCCCTGCTCTCATGGTTCAGATGGATTAAAAAAAAAAAAAAAAACCTGAGAGGCCTTTTATTGTAAGAAAATAATACTTTTCTCTGCTAAAAGAACTCTGCAACTATGATTGAGCATGCCCAGGAGTGACAGAGGTCACATGCTCATGTTAATATTAACCTTTTTTTCACCCAGTTTTATTCCACCAGGGAGGTCTTACCTTCCACTACCTGCAACCTCCGGTAACCACCTTCAACTAGCATCGCAACCGGCTTCGACTAAAAAATTAATGATTTTTAAAAAGGCAACATATTTTTAGTGGAGGCCGGTTTTTAATTTTTTGAAATAATCGCCGGAACATTGAAGAGGTGTAAACCACTTACGACCATTAGGGAGAGTGACAAAAACCTCCGAGAACCTCACAAACCACTTACGACCATTAGGGAGAGTGACAAAAACCTCCGAGAACCTCACGGAAACCTTGGGTGGGGCGCAAAGTCTCCAGAGGTTTCCGTTCAGGTTTCCTAAGTGGGACAGAGGCATAAGTGGGACAGGGGCATTATAGAGCAGAGGGATCTAGGAACACAGGTACGTTGATCCCTGAAAGTAGCATCACATGTAGATCTGGTGGTGTATGAGGTTTTTAGTACATTGGCAAACAGTCAGGGAATTGAGCATAAAAGTTGGGATGTTATGTTACAGTTGTACAAGCTGTGGCTGAGGCAGTACTTGGAATATTGTAGGCAGACACAAAATGCTGGAGTAACTCAGTGGGACAGGCAGCATCTCTGGAAAGAAGGAATGGGTGATGTTTCAGGTTGAAACCCTTCTCCAGAGATGCTGCCTGTCCTGCTGAGTTACTCCAGCATTTTGTGTCTACCTTCGATTTAAACCCGCATGTGCAGTTCTTTCCTACACACTTGGAATATTGTGTTCAGTTCTAGTCACCCTGCTCCATGAAAGATGTCATTACATTGGAAAGAGTACAGAGATTTAAGAGGATCTTGCCAGGACTCAAGGACCCGAGGGAGAGGTTGGGCAGGCTAGGACTTTTTTCCTTGGGGGCAGGAGACTGAGGGAGAGATTTTATAGAAGTGTATAAAATCCTTAGGAGAATAGATAGGGTGAATACACTTTACCCAGGGTAGACGAATCAAGAACTTAAAGGCATAGGTTAAAAGTGAGAGGGGGAAGATTTAATAGGAACGTGAGGGGCAACTTTTTTCACACAGAGGGTGGCGGGTATATGGAACAAGCTGCCAGAGTAGATAGCCAGAGTAGATAGTTGAGGATAGTTGGCCAGGAAATGAGCGGGCAAGATCATCTCTGACCCCTCTCACCCTGGCCACAAAATCTTTGAATCACGTCCCTCTGGAAGGCGACTCTGGGCTGTCAAAGCTGCCACAGCCAGACATAAAAACAGTTTTATCCATGAGTAGTTGCTCTACTCAACAGCCAAAAATCTGCAGCCTCCTTTTGATCTGGTATTTTGTTGGTTCACGTGCTTGATCAATGGTGCTTTATCATTAATGTTTTATTATTATTAATGTTTCGTATTTTCCGAGTCATTCGTAACTGTCACTGTATGTCATGTTGTTACTTGTGGGCGGAGCGCCACAGCAAATTCCTTGTATGTGAATACTTGGCCATTAAACTTACTTACTTACTTATGACAACATTCCAGAGACCTCCCAGGAAACCTGCTGGCTGCAATCCTGGACAGTCTCTGGACCACCCCCCCCCCCCCCGAACTCGCATGAACTTGCTGCTCGAAGGTGGTGCTTCGCCTGGGTTGAGGTGAAGAACAGTCTAGGCCTAGGCTGTGCTCAGAGCCCTCTACTTCATGGAAGCTATATCCCAAGCCACCCCCCACCTCCATCATTACAACCCCCTTTCATTCAGTAGCAACACTTCCCTGTGGCCAGAAGAGTGTTGACACAAGGAACTGCAGATGCTGGAATATTGAGCTAATTGATGGAGGAACTCAGTGGGTCAATCAGCATCTTTGGAGGGTGGATAGACAATGTTTCAGGTTTGGATCCTTCTTCAGACTCTACTCGACCCAAATCATCATCTGTGCATTCCCTCCACAGATGCTGATCGACCTGCTGTGTTATTTCAGCACTTTGTAGTTTGCTAATGATTCCAGGATCTGCGGTTTCTTGCGTCTCCAACAGTCCTGCCCGTTACCACCTTGCCCTCTACGTGAACTTGCTGTGTGCAAACAGTGTCAACATCGCCATTGTGATTACACTTCAAATGCCATCAATGGGCAGGTGCAGAACATGGCTACATGCCGAGGATGTACAAGAGTTGGATAATGTTTCCATCACCATAATCTCCTGGACCCCGACTGTTCTGCCTGATCTAAAACAAGCAAGCTTGTGAGACAAAATCCCAGCATAGTCTGAACTGGAGTCGAGAGCAATCGGATCTTACCACAGATTGCAGTTGTCTTTGTAGGTGGCCCCGATGGGATATTGCAGTCCGTTCCTTGTGCACTCTGGAAGAGTAAAGAGAGCATTCAGCAGAGAAAGAAACAGAGCATAAGAAAAATAAAACTATTGCTACCCCCATGCTGACAAGTTGGAGGAGTGTGGGAGGACCCTGTGTCTACACACAGTACCAGCGTGGCTATGGGGGCTCTGTTCATGCACTAGTGGGCGTTAGAGTGGGAAAATGATTTGAATTCACCTCCACAACCGACCGACAGCTGGCAGGCATCAACGCCGTTGCCTGATCAATGGCACTGAGAGAAGCATCCTACCCAAGGCACGGGCCTCTGACCCTGCAGAAGCCTCTGGCAGACATCCGGTGTGATAGTGAGAGGTCGTTTTTGGGGGAGGGGATAGATAGGAATGTGGTGAGTGTATGTTGCAAAAAGACAAGGAGTGGGGATGTAGAACACTGGTGGTTAGCAGCAAACTGATGGGCCGGGTGGATTCTCACCGTGCTGTATTAAGATTTACAGACGGGGGGGGGGGAGAAGAAGAAAGAGACCGTGTCGAGTGCGGGAGTAATGGTGCCCGGGCCTCGCTTGCACCTCCCACCACCAGGTACCACAGGAGAACATTCGGCCCCTCGATACGATGCCAGCCCTCACACCCTCACTATTTCCCCGATTCCTCCACTCGCCCGAACACGAGAGGCAAATAACGCAGCGGCTGACTGGAGCGCACAGACCCGTCCTGCCCACCCTGCCCACCCCATCCCGCCCGGGGCTGGAGCTTACCGTGTCCGGCGTGGAAGGGGGGCCGGGTGCCCAGGCAGAAGGGCCAGAAGTCGGGACAACAGTCGGACACGGTGCGGTTACAGAAGAGGTCGCAGTAACAGATGGTGTCGATGTAAGGTACGGTGCAGGCGTCGTCCCGCCCGGGGCAGCAGGAGCCCAGGCGCCGGCAGTAAGAGCCGCCGGGGTCCCGGAGCCCGGCCCGGTGCAGTCCCGGACTCAACTCCCGGCGGCTGCGGCGACCGGCCGCCTCCAGTCCCGGGGCGAGCAGGCACGGCAGCACAAGTAGCCAAACGCTGGTGGGCATCGCTCCTGTAACACACGGGGCAGACAGTGAGCGGGCAGGTCCGGCGTCCCAGAGTCTCCTACATCCCAAACCAACCCCGTCCCGTCCCACCAGCCGCGCCTGGCCCGTGTACAACCCAGACCCGACCCGACCCAATGACCTGTCCCCTCTCTCCCCGTGGCCATCCCACTCCACCCCGGGACAAGATCAGCAGCTCAGTGTCCTCACACCTCACCTGGACCCTCTCTTCCACCCCCGTCCCCCTCAGCCGCACTCGTGGCTGGGGACATTAAACCTCCCTCTACCTGCCGTCCACGCCTGACCCCTCCTGCCATCACCACCCCCCAGCTCCGTTTATTCCCTCTGCTGTCCCTCGCCTGTTTCCTTCCTTGTGTCCTGTCTGCCCCTGCTCTCACTTCCCTCGCCAGTCCCCGCACTTGTCTACCCCACAGCTCGTACAACTGCAGTGCCGAGGCCCGGCCAGAATGCCCACGGCCACAGCTCTCCACACCTGTTGTCGCGACTCCCTGTAAACTCTGCCATAGAGCCCGTCCCCGGCTGCACCGCCTCCAAAGTGGAGCCACGCCGGCTGCCAGCGCTCCCCTTACCTTGGTGGTTTTGTGTGTGTGTGGCGGGATTCCTCGATGTGGCCGAAACTCGGCAACAAGTGTTCGTCTACGGCCGCCAGGGACCTACTTTATGTAGAGAGCGACCCGCCCACCAAGGCAGCAGTGAGAAACTCTCGGCATTTGTCCATCAGTCCTCGCCAGCCCCCTGGGGGAGGACGGGGCCACAAGGGGCAGCTGACGCAGACCGCACCCTACAGCCTGGTTACTCACTGCCTTTGCAGAGAGAGAGAGCTGAGGATAGGTGGAGGGACCAGGGCTGGCAGAGCCATGCATCTCGGAGGTTCAGAGAGAGAGGGGGCGACGACAGGGTAGGGTCTATGGGAGCTACAAGGAACTACAGATCTCCCCAAGGAACTACAGATGTCGGAACCACTCGTTGAACACAATGTCCATAAGTGATAGCAGTAGAATTAGGCCATTTGGCCCATCAAGTCTACGCCACCATTCAATCGTGGCTGATCTATCTCTCCCTCCCAACCCCATTCTCCTGCCTTCTCTCCATAACCCCTGATACCCGTACTAGTCAATGTGTTGGGTAACTCATGGGGTCAGGTAGCATCTCTGGAGGGAATGGATGGGCAACGTTTCTGTAGCAGGGTCCCGAGCCTAAACGTCGCCTATCCTTGTTCTCCAGTGATGTTGCCTGACCCACTTTGGGATTGGAGCCAAATACATGGATCTTACATGGAGCGGTCATCACTGATGGACTAAGAGGTCTGAGGGAGATCAAGCACAGACCCAATGGCTGTAAGGCAAGGCTGGTCAGATCAGGCCAACGGGAGATTTATGGGATTAGATTTAGACTAACGGGACATGACTGTGTGAAGGCAGGGCCGAAGGTGGGGCAGTTGCCCCAACAATAAAGCAAGTGGAATAATCAAAGAAATAATCCTAAAACCAGTCCCGCAATCTCCTCGATTACAAACCCACATATCCTTTCAATGCAATAGACGCAGGAGTAGGCCATTCGGCCCTTCGAACCAGCACCGCCATTCAATGTGATCATGGCTGATCATCCCCAATCAGTACCCCGTTCCTGCCTTCTCCCCATATCCCCTGACTCCTCTTTCTTTAAGAGCCCTATCTGGCTCTCTTTTGAAAGTATCCAGAGAACCGGCCTCTATGTTTCTGAGGCAGAGAATTCCACAGACTCACAAGTCTCTGTGATAAAAAGTGTTTCCTCATCTCCGTTCTAAATGGCTTACCCCTTATTCTTAAACGGTGGCCCCTGATTCTGGACTCCCCCAACATCGGGAACAAGTTTCCTGCCTCTAGCGCGTCCAAACCCTGTATAATATTTTATTTTTCAAGAAGATGACGTGGCGTTGAGATGCTTTTAGATAGGCACATGGATGCATATGCAGGGAATAGTGGGATATGGATCACAAGCAGGCAGAGGAGATGAGTTTAACTTGGAATCATGTTCGGCACGGACATTGCGGGCCGAAGGGCCTGTTGCTGTGTTACACTGATCTGTGTTCTTGCCTCACAGCTCCTCTCATTGTTCTCCCGGTACTTGGCAGGAGCCATCGTAACTTGGGTAACGATTGTGCCCGTGTTATCCGCACCACCTGCTGTAACAGATATTGGAACTCTACATATTCCAGGCTGGTGGACCAACACAGTGCTGTGGGAAGGATAGTACTGAGGGAGCGCCGCATTGTGGGAGGGGCGGCACTGATGGAGCGCCCGACTGTGGGAAGGTGCAATCACTGGGTTTGAGAGGGCGTTGGGGCATCAAAGAATTCGGTGATGATTTGGGCTGTTGGGAGAGTGGAATTGAAATGTCTCCAGAGTGTGGTCACTGATCTATGTCTGGAGGTGGAGTGTTGACCTGTCCATGAGTTGGGCTGTTTACTGTAGGTGGTTGCGTATGCTATATTATCTCTGATTTGCTGCTACAAAAAAAAACAAATAATTGATCATTCTTGACTATTGAGGCGACAATTCTTCACCGTGGCTCGTTTCACGACTGGGCCGTTCCACCGTTGAGCAGTTTAATCGTTTTGCTGGTTCACCATCCGACCATTTCAGTGTCGGGTCGTTTCACAATCGGGATGTTTTACCGTTTGAACCGGTCTGAAGAAGGGTCTCGACCAGAAACATTCCTCTCCAAAGATGCTGCCTGTCCCGCTGAGTTATTCCAACTTTTTGTGCCTTTCTTCTGTTTCCCCGTTGGGCCGTGTCTCCGTTGGGCCGTTGCGGGCTTTGCACTGTATCCCTGCAGACAGTGTTGGGACTGGGCATTTTTCCTGTAGAAGAGAGGGTGAACTTGCCGACGGATGTGTTGGCCAGTTTCCCGCCTGTGTTGCCGTGTTTCAAAGAATTGGGCTGTTTCTGCCAAGGTTACTTTTCTGTGAATGACCCTGGTTCTTGGTGAGCTGTTTCCCAGCAGGGGACTTTGTATGTTTGTATTTCTTAGTAAACGTGCGTCGTGCCTCCTGAGTGCTGTTGGATTGCTTCTCCGTTGGAGGTTAGTTAATTATCCTTTGAGCTTTTGCAATCCTCCTTGTGGGGTGGTCTTCATGTCGGGACTGGCATCGTTCCTTTCTTGGGGTTTGGACTTTCCCACTGTGCAGTAGATTGCTTATCCCGTGGAGTTGAGTGGGGTTGCTGTCCTAACATATATTTAAAAAAAAACACCCAGAGTTGATAAAGGGACGAGGTTAATGAGCCATTAGGAGGTAGTGACCATAATATGGTCAGGTTTAATCTACAATTGGAGAGGGAGAAGGGTAGATCGGAGGTGTCAGTGTTACAGTTGAATAAAGGGGACTATGGGGCCATGAGGGACGAGCTGGCCAAAGTTGACTGGAAAGATACCCTAGCAGGGATGACAGTGGAACACCAATGGCAGGTATTTCTAGGAATAATACAGAAGGTACAGGATCAGTTCATTCCTAGGAGGAAGAAAGATTCCAAGGGGAGTAAGGGGTGACCGTGGCTGACAAGGGACGCCAGGGACAGTATAAAAATAAAAGAGAAGAAGTACAACGTAGCAAAGATGAGCGGGAAGCAAGAGGATTGGGTAATGCTTAAAGAGCACCCGAAGATAATTAAAAAGACAATACTGGGAGAAAAGATGAGGTACCTTCGAAGATAAGCTAGCCAAGAATCTAGAGCAGGATAGTAAAAGCTTCTTTAGGTATGTGAAGAGGAAAAAATTAGTTAAGACCATATTTGGACCCTTGAAGACCGAAAAAGGTGAATTTATTATGGGGAACAAGGAAATGGCAGATGAGTTGAACAGGTACTTTGGATGCGTCTTCACTAAGGAGGACACAAACAATCTTCCTGATATAGTAGTGGCCAGAGGATCTGGGGTAACGGAGGAACTGAAGGAAATCCACATTAGGCAGGAAATGGTGTTGGGTAGACTGATGGGACTGAAGGCTGATAAATCCCCAAGGCCTGATGGTTTGCATCCCAGGGTACTTAAGGAAGTAGCTCTAGAAATCGTGGATGCATTGGTGATAATTTTCCAATGTTCTATTGACTCAGGATCAGTTCCTGTATATTGGAGGGTAGCTAATGTTATCCCACTTTTTAAGAAAGGCGGGAGAGAGAAAACAGGGAATTATAGACCAATAAGCCTGACATTGGTGGTGGGGAAGATGCTGGAGTCAATTATAAAAGACGAAATAGTCGCACATTTGGATAGCAGTAACAGGATCGGTCTGAGTCAGCATGGATTTACGAAGGGGAAATCATGCTTGACTAATCTTCTGGAATTTTTTGAGGATGTAACTAGGAAAATGGACAAGGGAGAACCAGTGGATGTAGTGTACCTGGACTTTCAGAATGCATTTGATAAGGTCCAACATAGGAGATTAGTGGGCAAAATTAGGGCACATGGTATTGGGGGTAGAGTGCTGACATAGATAAAAAAAATTGGTTGGCAGACAGGAAACAAAGAGTAGGGATTAACGGGTCCCTTTCAGAATGGCAGGCAGTGACTAGTGGGGTATCGCAAGGCTCGATGCTGGATCCACAGCTATTTACAATATACATCAATGATTTGGGTGAAAGGGATTCAAAGTAACATTAGCGAATTTGCAGATGACACAAAGCTGGGTGGCAGTGTGAACTGTGAGGAGGATACTATGAGAATGCAGAGTGACTTGGACAGGTTGGGGGAGGGGGCAGATGCATGGCAGATGAAATTTAATGTGGATAAACGTGAGGTTATCCACTTTGGTATCAAAAACAGGAAGGCAGATTACTATCTAAATGGCATCAAGTTGGGAAAAGGGGAAGTACAACTGGATCTGGGGGTCCTTGTTCATCAGTCTATGAAAGTAAGCATGCAGGTACAGCAGGCAGTGAAGAAAGCAAATGGCATGTTGGCCTTTATAACAAGAGCAGTTGAGTATAGGAGCAAAGAGGTCCTTCTGCAGTTGTACAGAGCCCGAGTGAGACCACACCTGGAGTATTGTTTGCAGTTTTAGTCCCCTAATTTGAGGAAGGGCATTCTTGCTATTGAGGGAGTGCAGTGTAGGTTTACAAGGTTAATTCCTGGGATTGCGGGACTGTCATATGCTGAGAGAATGGAGCGGCTGGGCTTGTACACTCTGGAGTTTAGAAGAATGAGAGGGAGTCTTATTGAAACATATAAGATTGTTATAGGTTTGGAACGCTAGAGGCAGGAAACATGTTTCCGATGTTGGGGGAGTCTAGAGTGTTTAATTGTCAAGTATACGGAATAATAAAATTCTTACTTGCAGCAGCTCAACAGGTCTGTAACATCTGTAACTGCGACACACACAGTTAAAAATATAATTTTAACACAATAAATTAACAACCAAAATCTAGTAGGGCGGCTTAGTGATGCAGCGGTAGAGCTGCTGCCTCACAGTGCCAGAGACCCGGGTTCGATCCTGACCACAGGTGCTGTCTGTGTGGAGTTTGCACGTTGTCTCTCTGACCGCATGGATTTCCTTCGGGTGCTCCAGTTTCTTCCCATATTCTAATGACTTGCAAGTTTGCAGATTAGTTGGCCTCTGTAAATTGCCCCTAGTGTGTAAGACAGAGAACTAGTGTGGACAGGTGATCAATGATCAATGTGGACTCGGTGGGCCGAAGGGCCTGTTATCATGCTGGATCTCTACACTAAATGATGTAACCATAACACTGCAGAAGCTGAATTGTATACTGCAACCAAAGACACTGTCCATTGAAGGCCATTGTTGGGGTTAGTGTTGTGCGGTGTTTATGGATGTTGGGAAGCTTTTCTTGACCCTGGTCTTCACCGTTTTTAGTCTCATGTCCCTTCTTCTCGATGGTAGGAGTGGAATGGGAGTGTGGCCAGCGTAGTGTGGTTCTTTGATGATATTTGCTGCCTTTGTGAGGAAGCGGCTCCCATAGATCCCTTCCATGCCGGGAAGTTATTTTGCTAACGTCACACTTTTCAGATATATTACATTACGCAAAAAGGCAAGAGGAAATTTCGAAACACAGACAGTTTTGACACGTGTCATTGTGTGAGCACTTGCACAGCCAGATTTGTGCTGTGGAGGAAGAGGAGTCTTCTCATCTATTTCTATTTAAAGTTGCTGCTTTTTCTTTTTCATTTCCTTTTGCTTATTTAGTCAGTTTCCCTTTCTGTTAAGTTTACTCTAACCTGGGTATGAGAGCACAGGGGCAATGAGCCCCACAATGAATGCTGGTGGGACATTGACCATCACATAGGGCCGGCATGGTGGCGCAGTGGTAGAGCTACTGCCTTACAGTGCCAGAGGCCCGGGGTTCGATCCCGACTACAAGTGCCGTCTGTACAGAGTTTGTACGTTCTCCCCGTGACCTGCGTGGGTTTTCTCTGAGATCTTCACTTTCCTTGGCTTGGTATAAATGTAAGTGTGTGTAAGATAGTGTTAGTGTCCGGGGATAGCTGGTCAGTGTGGATTCGTTGGCCCACGAAAGGCCTGTTTCTACACTATATCTCTAAAACAAAGAAAAACACAGTTCTCCTTTTCCTTTGCATTGCTGGTGGACAGGTCGGGAAGTGAAACTAAACCTTGGCTGGTTCCTCAGTCAGCTTTGCTGAGGCCACTTCTGCACCATAGCTGGGATAATACCAGCCTCAGCATCTGATGGAGGTGGGTCGCCTGAACCACCAGAGATATCAAATTAATTATTAATACAGGGTGGTACAGTGTTGCAGCTGGTAATGCTGCTGCCTCACAGCACTAGAGACTGGGTTTGATCCTGACCTTAGGATGCTGTCTGTGTGGTGTTTGCGTATGCTCCCTACAACAGGGTGGGCTCTCTCCTGTTTCCCCCCCCACATCCCAAAGACGTACAGGTTTGTATGTTTACTACCCTCTGTAAACTGCTCCTAGTGTGTAGGGTGTGGATGACAAAGTGGCATAACATAGAACAAATTTGAGTGGATGATCGGTAGTCGGTATTGACTTGGTGGGCTGAAGGGCCTGATACTGAGGGCTGAAGGGCCTGATACTGTGCTATATCT
This sequence comes from Leucoraja erinaceus, assembly GCF_028641065.1. NCBI lineage: Eukaryota > Metazoa > Chordata > Chondrichthyes > Rajiformes > Rajidae > Leucoraja > Leucoraja erinaceus. The sequence goes on along the minus strand of NC_073402.1, from coordinate 9,595,172 downwards.
CTAAACTAATCAATGCAAATAAAGAAAAGGAGCCATATTGTGCAAAGGTCAGGCTTGCCAGACTCCTGAAGGGAGGGTCAAATGGTCCCATGTTCTCCAGCCCTGGCTCTCTCCTACTGAGGTTCTGATCCATGTGCACATGGGTGAATGCACTGTGATGTTGTCCAAGATACTGATCACCATGGAAGGGGGGGGATTTGTCACTTTGCTGCGCAACGCTGGGGTCTGTGACCAGGGAGAGTGAGCCACATCCCCAATTCTCCGCTGCACGGTACATGTGGGTGATCAAAGGACGCGAGTGCAATGTGCTAACGGCTGTTTCTGGCAGCTGTAGGAGGAATAATCTCCTTCAGTGGAAAGACAGGTGTGTTGGGCAGGGCGAGCATAAGTAATAGAAGCACGAGTGGGACATTCTGCTCTCCCAGTCAATGAGATCAAGGCTATTGGTCTCCCTTCATGAAATATCACACAGCACTAACCCATTAGCTCTAAGAACGGGGCAGCTGTGTTAATGTTTGTGTGCTGGAAATTCCATCAACTACCACAATGCTTTAATGCTTCGAATGTCATTCCAAACTCTATTACTAAACATAATAAGAGTGTTTTTATTGGTTTAGGTTTATTATCGTCACGTGTACAGAGTCGCCTAGTTTTGTATGTTGTCCAATCAGATCAGTTAATACTATCCATAAATAGAATCAGGTCAAACTTGGGTACAAGGGGGCAGAGTACAGAATATACTTCTCAGCAGATAATGAAGCAGATCATTGTCATATTTGTTTCATAACCCGCTATGGTTCACGTGCAAGATGTGATGTAAATGCAAGTTGTACGTACACACCTTCTGCACAGGTTAAAGCATAGTGACACTGGGGTGACTTCTTACTGTTCCTTGCATTTTGTCACCTTACTGACCTTTCACACAACGAGGATTGACACTGCAGGGAGAGCTTGGTCAAACTTCAATTCCTTTCTCAGAATGTTGAAGGCTGAGGGGTAACCTGATAGAAGTGTATAAAATTATGAGAGGGTGGACAATCAGAACTTTTTTTCCCAGGTTGGCAATGTCAAAAAAATGGCACAGGTTTAAGGTGAGTGGGGCGATCTTTAAAGGAGATGTGCGGAACAGGATTTTTTTTGCACAGAGGATGGGGGCCGCTTGGATCATGCTACCATGGCGTTAGTGGAGGCAGATACGATAGTGGTGTTTAAGAGGCTTTTAGATGCACGTGGAAATGCAGAAAACAGAGGGATGTGAATCATGTGCAGGCAGAGGAGATTAGTTTATGTTGGCATCATGTTCGGCATGGACATTGTTGGCTGAACGGACTGTTCCTGTGCTATACTGTGTTATGAGAAGCTTGGTTACCCATTCTCTGGCCTGCCCTGGTGACCATGGTATATCTGTGGCTGAGTCAGCTATTTCTGGTCATTTGTGGCCCTCGGGATGTAGCTGGTGGGGACACAACAATGATGATGCCAAGGGACAGTGATTAGATTCTCTCTTGTTGCCGATGGTCACTGCCTGGCAATCTTACGGCATCCATTGTACTTGCCGCTTAGCGGCCATACCAGAGACTGGGCATTCTCGTGGTGATACAGTTGATAGGGCCAATGCCTCACGGTGGTTTGACCCTGACATTGGGTGCTGTCTGTGCAGACTTTACACGTTCTCCCTGTGACCGCGTGGCTTTCCTCCAGGTGCTCTGGTTTCCCCCCATACCCCAAGGACATTCGGCTTTGTATGTAAATTGCCCCAGGTGTGTAGGGAGTGGATAGTAAAATGGGATAACATAGAACTAATGTGGAAAGATACAAAGTGCTGGAGTAACGCAACAGGTTACAACAACATCTCCAGAGAATGTGGATAGGTGATGTTTCGGGTTGAGATCCTGACTCTCCATGTCACACTGATTTCATCCATGTTCTCCAAAAATAGACACAGAAAGTTGTAGTGACTCAATGGGTCATGCAGCATTTCTGGAGAAAAGGAATAGGTGACGTTTTGGGTCAAGACCTTTCTTCAGACCGACAGTCAGCGGAAATGGAAATGAAGGGATATATCTCTTGTATCCCTTTCCCCTGATGCTGGCCCAGACCATTATCTGCAGTTCCTTCCTACACATGTTCTCCAAAGATGCTGCCTGAATTACTCCAGCACCTTGTGTCTTTCCTTGGTAAACCAGCATCTGCAGCTCATTTTTCCTACATTTTGACTGCTCTTCAGAGAAATCTCCTCAAGGTCTGCGTACTTTAAAGAAATTCTCCTTCTCTCTCTGCCAGGACTTCTGAGAGCCCCTTTCTCACTGCCCCCCCCCCCCCCCAACCCTTGTGATTCCTGCTGCAAGAATCTGAAGAAGGGTCCCAACCAGAAACGTCACTTATCCGTATATCTTCCAGAGATGCCGTCTGACCCGCTGAGTTAATCCAGTACTTTGTGTCTTTCCTTGGTAAACCCTCATCTGCAGTTCCTTGTTTCGACATTAGAACTAGTGTGAATGGGTGATTGATGGTTGGCTTGGACTCGATGGGATGCTGTTTCCATGCTGTATCTTTTAATCAAACAATCAGGCATGCACTGCCTCATTTGCTGAAGAGCATTGCAGGGAGTTGACCATCATTCACAAAGGAGGGAAGATGTTTTTCCAGAACCCTGAGGTACCAGCAACCACAACATCCTTCAGATCCATCCTGCACCTTCCCTTCCACTCACTTCCCCTCGTATCACATAATAACACCTGCCTGTGACCTTGAGCCCAGTAGCTCAGCCTGCTGTGTGTGAATGAGCCAAGTCAGGGGTGGCTGACTCAAGGCCCAGCATGCTCCGACGCATGGAATGAGAACGCGCTCACATGATGCACACTCAGCAGCTGCCGAGAAGCGAAACTATTGATGGGAACTAAAGTTCAGAAGTGCAGCAACACACATTAGGCCCCTTTTTCATGTGTGTGCAGACCCCAATGCGTTACATGGTATGTGATTCACTAGTTACAGGAAGCAGAGATCAGCGGGCCTGGGGCTGGTGAATCAATTTGGAGAAATCCAGGAAATGAAACTGAGCAGGGTGTTCTACGCTGTAAAGAATTGGTTCCATTGTATCGCTCATACTGTTGTAACCACCTCTATTACTCAATGACCGAGGGTGCAGCTGATGGCTGGGGACCGAGCCAAGCTCACGTTTGAGGGGGGCGGGCGGGGGTGGGGAAAATGGAAGTACAGAGTGTTCACTGACTGACTGCAGCAATTGTCACAGCCATGGAGTAAATCTATTCCTGTCATATTGCTGAGTGAATTCAATTCAACGAGACAGAACCAGCGCAGTTAACGTCTAATTGCATGAATGGGTGAAGGGACCAACGGCTGCAAAGTAGCAGGTCAGGAATGTAAACACCATGACAAGATCACCCTAACTTCACTCAGAGCAAAGTGGGGGCTTGTGCCTTGCTCAGACCTTTTATCAAACAAAATTAAATGTATTCAATTATTTACAATAATAATATTTACAAAACTAACAGCTCCAGCACACCCACCACCATAATACAAAGTTACCAAATGTTCCAAACACTAAATATTAAATGACGTAGATTGTCGCCAGGTGATGTAGGTTGTTGCCGGTGCTGTCTTAGGCTTTTTTTGTTGTTAAAGTAATGATTCTATTTCAAATTTTATGTCGAAGGGGGTTTTTCGGCGATCTACTACAACTTTGTCAGTTAGCCGGCAGTCGTCCAAAAATAGCCTGTGGGACAGGACCATTTCTGTAAAATGGAGTCATTTTATACGCATTGGGGCTCAATGTATATTGTTCTAATATTACAAAATATGGTTTATCAAAAACCTGACTAAACACTAGAATAAATTTGAAATGAGGAAGAAGGTGTTCTTTAGTCTATTGCGAACAATATGAAGTGCTGGAGGAACTCAATGAGGCAAGCCGCATTTGTGGAGGAAATGGACAGGCAACGTTTTGGGTCGGGACCCTTCTTGAGACTGATGGAGAATGGGTGGAGGAAGCTGGAAAAGAGAAGTGGGGTTGGTACAAAGCCTGACAAGTGATCAGTGGATGCAGGTGGTGGGGGGGGGAGGGGGGGGGAGAGGCAGATGGGTAAAGTAAGTGATAAAAGCTCATGGTCAAAAGGAGACAAAATGGCCTCAGATAAGAAGAGATGAGGAGTGGAATGTGAAGCCAGTGGGAGGGATATAGATGGATGGGGAAAGTGGGAGGGGTAAGGATGGGGAAGGGAAATGAGGGGCGTGGGGAGAGAGCTGAGTGTATGAAGAAGGGGAAAGGAGCAGGGTGACTGGGGCAGGTATGGACAATCACAGGTGTTTACTTAAAATTGGAAAAGACAATGTTCATGTCTTGAGATCTCGGACTGCTGGCAAGTACAGTATTTATTGGCCTCGCCTAATTGGCCTGGCGTGGTGAGCTTGACCGCTGTGCTCCCACAACGCCACAGGGGATGTAGCCCCAGCGATGAGGAAGGATCCACAACATCGTCAGGTTGTTCAGGTACAGTGCATTGAGAAAGTATTCAGACCCCTTCACTTTTTCCACATTTTGTTTCATTACAGCCTTATTCTAAAATTGATTAGTCAATTTTATTTATCATCAATCTACGCACAATACCTCATAATATAAAAGCGAAAACAGGTGTTTAGTAATTATTGCAAAATAATTAAAAAGAAATAACTGAAATATCACATTTACGTAAGTATTCAGACTTTGCTGTGTCTCTCAAAATTGAGCTTTGGTGCATCGTGTTTCCTTTGATTATCCTTGAGATGTTTCTACAACTTGATAGGAGTCTACAAGTGGTAAATTAAAGCAAGCCATGAAGACGAAGGAATTGTCTGTAGACCTCCAAGACAGGATTGTTATGAGACACAGATCTGGGGAAGGGTATAAAACATTTTTTGGAGCATTGCAGTTCCCGAAGAGCACAGTGGCCTCCGTCATTCTTAAATAGAACTTTGAAACCACCAGGGCTCTTCGTAGAGCCTGGCCAAACTAAGCAATCGGGGGAGAAGGGCCTTAGGATAGAGACTTACTAACATATTCATGGAGGTGACCAAGAACCCGATGGTCACTCTGACAGAGCTCCAGAGCTCCTCTGTGGAGATGGGAGAAACTTCCAGAAGGACAACTATATCTGCAGCACTCCACCATTCAGGCCTTTATTGTAGAGTGGCCAGACAGATAAAGGCACATGACAGCCCGCTTGGAGTTTGCCAAAAGGCACCTAAACAAGATTCCTTGGCCTGATGAGACCAAGATTGAAGTCTTGGCCTGAATGCTAAGTGTCACTTCTGGAGGAAACCAGGCACCGCTCATCACCTGGCCAATACCATATCTACGGTGAAGCATGGTGGTGGCAGCATCATGCTGTGGGAATGTTTTTCAGCGGAAGGAACAGGGAGACTAGTCAGGATCGAGAGAAAGATGAACAGAGCAAAGTATAGAAAGATCCTTGATGAAAACCTGCTCCAGAGTGTTCAGGACTTCAGACTGGGGCAGATGTTCACCTTCCAACAGGACAACGACCTAAAGCTCACGTCCAAGACAACGCAAGAGTGGCTTTGTGACAAGTCTGTGAATGTCTGTGAGTGGCCCAACCAGAGCCCGGATCGAATATCTCTGGAGGGACCTGAAAATAGCTGTGCATCAACACTCCCCATCCAACCTGACAGAGCTTGAGAGGATCTGCAGAGAAGAATGGAATAAATTACCCAAATACAGGTGTTCCAAACTTGTAGCGTCATACCCAAGAAGACTTGAGGTTGTAATCACTGCCAAAGGTGCCTCAATAAAGTACTGAGTAAAGGGTCTGAATACTTATGTAAATGTGATATTTCAGTTATTTATTTTTAATTATTTTGCAAAAATTTCTAAACAACTGTTTTCGCTTTTTTATTGTGGGCTATTGTGTGTAGATTGCTGATAAAAAAATAATTTTAATCAATTTTAGAATAAGGCTGTAACATAACAAAATGTGGAAAAAGTGAAGGGGTCTGAATACTTTCTGAATGCACTGTATGTGTCCTGCAGGGGAACCTGTAGGTGGTGGTGATCCCATGCACCTGATGTCATTGTGCTCTTTGATGAGAAAGTCTGTGGATTCAGGAGGTGCTGTCAACATAGCCTGGGTGAGTAACTGTAGTTTGCTCATAAATGGTACAAACAGCAGCCACTGTTCACCAGTGGAGGATGGAATGAGTGCTTTGCATGATTCAATGGGTAAGCAAAAAACACTTTATCCTGGATTGTTTTGAGATGTTGGAACTGCACGTCCAAGTGGAAAGTACTCAATAATGGACCGCAGTTTTGCCTTGTTAAAGGGCAAAATACTTTGGAGATAGGTCATTACCTCTGGCTCCTCCTACAACCTATGGTGTTTCTGTGGCTAGGCTAGTTGAATTTATGGTCTGTTGTGCTCCACAAAATGTAGCTGGTGGGTCTTGGTGATGGTGATACCATTGAATGTCAAGTTTAAGTGGTCAGACACTTGTTGGCGATGACCATTGCCAGGTACCTCTGTGGCAAGAATAATGTGGCACAGTGGTAGAGTTGCTGCCTCACCAGAGACCCGGGTTCAATCCTGATGTTAGGTGCTGTCTAACATGGAGTTTATACGTTCTCCCTATGACCATGGGGGTTTCTTCCAGGTGCTCCGGTTTCCTTCTACATACCAAAGATGTGTGGGTTTGTAGATGAATTGGCCTCTGTAAATTGCCTCTAATGTGTAGGAAGTGGATGCAGAAGTGGGATAACATAGAACTAGTGTGAACAGTGATTGATGGTCGGCATGGACTTGGGCAAAGGGCCTCTATTTTTCAATCATTTAATCATTATTAGTTGCACACATCATCAATGGCTGAATTTTGACTAGGTCTAGCTGCATGAAGGCATGGACTGCTTCATTTGCCAAGGAGTTGTGAATTGAGCAAAATGATACCAAGATAGGGGGTGTTGTGGTTAATGAAGAGGATTTCCAAAGTCTACAGAGTGATTTAGGCCATTTGGAAAAATGGGCTGAAAGATGGCAGATGGAGTTTAATGCTGATAAATGTGAGGTGCTACACCTTGGCAGGACAAATCAAAATAGGACGTACATGGTAAATGGTAGGGAATTGAAGAATACAGTTGAACAGAGGGATCTGGGTATAACCGTGCATAGTTCCTTGAAGGTGGAATCTCATATAGATAGGGTGGTAAAGAAAACTTTTGGTATGCTAGCCTTTATAAATCAGAGCATTGAGTATAGAAGCTGGGATGTAATGTTAAAATTGTACAAGGCATTGGTGAGACCAAATCTGGAGTATGGTGTACAATTTTGGTCGCCCAATTATAGGAAGGATGTCAACAAAATAGAGAGAGTACAGAGGAGATTTACTAGAATGTTGCCTGGGTTTCAACAACTAAGTTACAGAGATAGGTTGAATAAGTTAGGTCTTTATTCTCTGGAGCGCAGAAGGTTAAGGCGGGACCTGATAGAGGTCTTTAAAATGATGAGAGGGATAGACAGAGTTGATGTGGACAAGCTTTTCCCTTTGAGAATAGGGAAGATTCAAACAAGAGGACATGACTTCAGAATTAAGGGACAGAAGTTTAGGGGTAATATGAGGGGGAACTTCTTTACGCAGAGAGTGGTGGCGGTGTGGAATGAGCTCCCAGTGGAAGTGGTGGAGGCAGGTTCATTAGTATCATTTAAAAATAAATTGGATAGGCATATGGATGAGAAGGGAATGGAGGGTTATGGTACGAGTGCAGGCAGGTGGGACTAAGGGGAAAAAATTTGTTCGGCATGGACTTGTAGGGCCGAGATGGCCTGTTTCCGTGCTGTAATTGTTATATGGTTATATGGACTGCTTCATTTGCCAAGGAGTTGTGAATTGAGCAGAACATCATGCGTTGAGGAGTGAGAATGTTTGATAATACCAGCTCACACTAGTTAAAACATAGTATCTTCTCGGTAGTAATAATTATTACATAAGAGCAGATTGAGACAATGAATGAAGTGTGGTGAATCTGTTGGGTAACGGACAAGCACATGCAATACAGGTGATAACATGGGGACATGCATAACAAATGTTACGGACTGGGGCACAATGTTCGTGGACACCAAGTGTTCAGAAAAGGTAGGGAAGGTAAGATGGGAGGTGGATGAGAGCACTGGTTGGAGAAGATATTGATTATTGGATAGAGTGAAGGTGAGTAAAGCATCTATTTGATAAATTTTGAATAGCAAAAAAAGGTTTCGGTATTCTGTATATCTCCAAACTGTATGAGGTAGAGACAAGGACATTGTAGAACATTAAAGTGCAATGACAGAAAGGCAACTTTGGGGACTTCAATGACCCAGATATTAACTGAAACAAAGAGAAAGAAGGCGGAGGACATTCCAATCTGTGTTGCACTGAACTTCCTTCACCTGTATGTGTTCTTGGCTCAATCTGGCAGGTTTAGGTTAGGGTTTAATATTGTCACATGCATCAAAGAACAGTATAAAGCTTTGATTTGCATGCAATCCACACAAATCAGATATATCATTAAAAGATAGAACCCAATCAAATAGAGAAAAGGGCCAGACACAGAGTGCAGAATATAGTTCTCAGTATTGTAGGGCATTAGCTCCATAGACCAAGTCCAGTGTCCACAATGGGACACTGGGGAATTGGACTGTACCCTAGCTTATAGGAGGATCATTCAGAAGCCTGATAACAGCGGGGAAGAAGATGTTCCTGAGTCTGATGGTTAACAATTTCAAGTTTCTGTACCTTCTGCCAATGGGAGCAGGGAGAAGAAGGAATGACCTGGGTGGGACAAGTCTTTGATTATGTTGGCTGCTTTACTGAGGCAGTGTGAAGTGTAGTTGGAGTCAATGGTGGGGAGTCTGGTTTGCGTGATGGACGGGACTACATCAACAACTCATTGAAATTTCTTGCGGTCTCGGGCAGTGATGTTCTCAAACCAAGCTGTGATGCAACCCGCCAATATGCTTTCTATGGTGCATCTGTAGAGGTTTGTAAGAGTCACTGGAAATATGCCAAGTTTCCTCGTCTCCTCAGGAAGTAGAAGCATCGGTTTGCCTTATTGTCTGCCGCATGAATGTGGTTTGTCCACAACAGATCATTGGTAATATTAATGCCAAGGAACTTGAAGCCCTCAACCATTTCCACTTCTGCACCATTGGTGCTGATTGGGGCACGTACTCCACTATTCTTCCGGAAGTCACTAATTACCTCCTTTGCCTTGCTGACAGTGATGGAGAGGTTGCTGGCCTGAGACCATGTCGCTCAGTGCTCTATCCTTCATGTACTCCTGTCCCATCAAGCACATCCTTCCCAACAGGAGACTCTCTCCCTCCTTACAAGGGGTCTCCCTCCCTCCTCACCAGGTCCTCCCTTTCTCACACCAGGTCCTCCCACCAGGGTCCTCCCTCCCTCCAGGGGGCTCCTGCTTCTCGATCAGGGGCTCCCTCCCGCCCCACCAGAGGCCTCACTAAAGATTATAGAGGAGCAAGATAAACCATTCGACGAAAAAGATGTAGTACGGTCATGGGCTCATGGGTAATTTGTGGCACGCCATTTTGGGAATCATAGATATTAGGGTTTTTTTTTGAATGGGCATCTGTCATGGCGCCCAAATCTACACGCGTAGCGAGCCGTTCTGCTATAGTGCTCGAATCACCAATGTAAGCGATTCAAGCACTTTATAGCAGTCTTTCTTCAGGTTCCCCACTAAAGACGAAAGGTAAGAAAAAAAGTATAACTTTCTGTCTTGAGGCCGATCTCTTCCTATAGCTCAGATCGTGGAGCCGTGGGTCGCCAGAAGAATTATTCTGATCGTTGGCCCGCGGACTATAACACTCTGAAGCCGCGGTGTGTGGAGCTTCTAGTCACGGGGGTAGCGTGCACTTTCCCTCGAGGAGTCTGGGATCCCTCGCCGGAGAAAAGCTCCGATCGCCGGCCCGCGGCCTATAACATCATGAAGCCCTGGTCTCCGGTAGGAGGCGGCCGATTCAGGAACTCCAAGCAGCGGAGATCCCGAATCGGCTTGTGTTTAAGCAGGTTTGAAATAGTGTTAAAAATACAGGGAAAAAATGATGTTAAATATACACAATGTACACGATCAGTGGTGGTTAAAATACATGATAAATGGAGTTATAGGGAACAATGACATGCCACGAGGAGCACACATTAAAGCCTTAATTTCCTTCCCAATGTATGATGATTGTAACGTTTATAATTCTATTCTTATGATCCTGACAATGTATTATATTATATAAGACATTTTTTGGTACATCAGCAAGTTATTAGAAAGACTTATTTTATAGATATAGACTTAGCACAATAATAAAGGTAGACAAAAATGCTCCAGCGACACAGAGAGAGAGAGAGAGAGAGAGAGAGAGAAAGAGAGAGAGAGAGAGAGTGTGGGGGTGGGTGTACGGAGAGAGAGAGAGAGCATTTTTACTTCAACCCAAACAACCATTTGCAGGCAGTGCTTTTTTCCTCAAACTAACCATATTTTCATTTTCAAACCACATTATGGGTACTCACAGCTGTGGAGACATTTGTTCAGTGTTATTCAGAGCTCTGATTGAGGCACACCACTTGCAGAGACTGATTGAGGCACACCACTTCCTGGTCTTATAGTCCCTCCCCCTCCCTCCTGCAGGGGCAGCAGAAGAGAATGGGGAATTTTGTAAAAACATTAATATCTCTGTCATTTTTCATCGACGGGAAAAATCCTCGGCACACATGCGGCGGAGGGGGGCCCTGAGCGAGGTGGCCAAAAATGACGACCGTAGGTGGCGGCATTCTCTCGGAAATCGCAGCACTGAAGGCCGAAAGTGGTCAAGAACAGAGATTTAGTAATATAGATTTTACTGTAATTTCAGATGTTGACAGTGGATCCAGAATACTCGTTAATAAGATCTCCTACAGCGAACTCCAGAGTACTTGTCAAAGAACTGCCGTCTTTGTTCTGAACACTCTGTATATCTCACACATAAAACAATAAATTATGTAAATCTTACCATAAATGACAGAAATAAAAAGTGTTATCCTTGTTTATGAATTTTGTTGTAGAATGATTTAGAATTGAGTGGATTGATGCAATATACTGCTAACCCACAAATGTTTAGGTATGAGATATTCACATTTAAAAACTCACTCAGAGCTCGGGTGGCTGCGAGCGGCTGCCGGGCCCGGACAGCAGAACCGCAGCTAGACCCGGGGCTTGCAGGTGACCCGGGAACTGCAGCTAGTCCTGGAGGGTCCTGGCCCCTCTGCAAAAAAGGCTGTGGACCCCTGGACTAAACCAAACCATCGATCCTGTCCCACTATCCTTTTTTCATATTTAGCAACTCAAATGGTGGTGCGTCTTAATTGCCGGGAAATAGGGTAACTCATTTCCCTCAATAATATGTAGATTTCCCTCAAATATATGTTAAATTTAAAAACTAAACAACGGTAGCAATGCACAGTTTTCATGTATAATGCTCGCACATTCTGCATCAATGTAGGTATGTATACACTATATTTCTTTACACTAATATAGAATTAAAAAATATCTTGGCATGTGTTCATTTATATTTTATTCACAATATTAGGATTTCAGAGAGAGGTTGAATGAAAGAAAAAAAAGTTCAACAAAATTAGGAGATCACAAGAAAGAAATTAGAGAAACACACATATGTGCGTGTTATATATTTATATACATATATATAAGCATCATATATACACATCATATAATGAATATATGTGTTTATATATATATAAGAAACTAGAGAATTATGTATTTAAGAAGGAACTGCAGATGCTGGAGAATCGAAGGAGTTTCTCCACCTAGAGAATTATGTATGTGTGTTATATAATTATATACATCAATATCACATTTATATATCTGTGTATCATATATATAATCTTTGTGTTTATAAAATATAAATATAGGCAAATATATTGGCTTATGGCTTAGGTTCCTTATATCTGATAGCAAAATATAAAGGCAAATATAATTGTCTTTATGGCTCATGTACATCATGAGAATGGCTCATGTACATCATGAGTTGCTTTAAATCAAAGTTGCTTCTGATCTATGAGGAACTTTGAAATATATTATCTCTATCTTGCCACTCACACAGAAACACACACATACCGTTTCCCCCACAACACTGATTAAACAAAAGATCATAGAATATGGTCCAGAGACCTTTCATTGAGCATTGTTGCTCATTTTATACGCAATTTCCCTTTTAAAATGTTTTTTTTTAAAAGGAGCACCTTATTTAGTATAAACAAAGATAATAATGGTCTAACAATGAAGGCTAAGAGAACAAAATAAACTACAAAATCCAATGGACTGACGTGGATTAAACTGCGAGAGACAGAACGGAGATCAGGGTCTTATTCCTAAAATGGCGGAAGTGACGTTCCGTTGCGTTCTGATGCGTACTACACGTCAATCCATTGGATTTCGCAGGAGTGGTCTATCTTGCTCCTCTAGTATCTTTGGGCCTCACTCCCGTTCCACCAAGGCCTCCTGTCCAGTGGCGGTGGAGTGTGTGTGGAGCCCACAGTTACCTCGTCAGTCACCTCAGGACCCATAAACCCCAGACTGAAGTGAATCATCCTCCAGTCACTGATCTCGTAAAAGGATCTGGGCAATGAAAGAGGAATGAATGGTGACCAAATACCAGCCGCATGGCTGACTCAAAAAAACCCGCTGTGTGTGATTGTGGTCTGGTTGCTGCTGTGAATAACTGCTGCCGATGAAGCGGGACAGATGTAACCAAGTATCCAAAGAAAGAATTGTTCATCTCTATTAAAGTTGAATCAGCACATTGAATGGTTGTGGTGAAACAGTCATTACCCCATACATTTGTCACAGTCATTTCAAACAAGGAACAATCGGGTCATTCAGGCGATTTCGTCATGGAGTACTAATGTTGCTGATGCTGGCTGGCTTCAAGCAGCTAAACCTGCCGCTTAATAAACTGGGGGCCACGGAGCTTACACCTCACTCCAGGTAAAAAGCTCCAGATGGCAGGAGCGTGAAACGGGAACGTGACCAATGAAGATTCGATCCATTAATCTCTCAGCCAGGGGAGCTCTTTGCGAATAACTTGACCTACATTTTGCTAATTCAATTAGCATTTTAATAGGTAATAGGCCAAATTCACCACGGTTGATGTGCAAACAGTTTTTCAGCACCTATCCTGTCAGTACCTGTCAATATGTTGTGCTCTGATGAGTAAAGTGATCTTCCTCACTCTCATATGCAATCATGAAGAAAGCCCATCAAAGCCTCTCCTTCACTAGACTAAGGAGATTCAAAATGTTATTGAATACTCTCTTGAACTTCTACAGGTGTACCATAGAGACTGGTTGCATCACCGCCTGGTTCGGCAACTCGAATGCCCATGAATGCAGCAGATTGCAAAAAGCGATGAACACTGCCTAGTCCATCAGGTGTACCGACCTCCCCACCATCAAAGGGATCTACAGGAGTCGTTGTCTCAAAAAGGTAGCTAGTATCATCAGAGACACACACTACCCCGACCACACTCTCATTTCACTCCTAATGTTGAGAAGAAGGTTCAAGAGTCTGAAATCTGTGACCACTAAGTTCAAGAATAGCTTCTTCCAACCACCCAACTTGAACATTACACAAAACCAACCTCAGAAACAATGAACTGTAATTGGAATAGGACTGGCTTTTCCATCAGCTTTGTGGATACAATTGCAATTTTTAAAATACATTTGGATAGATATATGGATAGGATGGTTTAGAGAGATATGGGCCAAATACATGGAAATTAGATTAGCCCAATATGCCAATTGATCAGCATGGACAAGGAAGGCTGAAGGGTCTGTTTCCCCGCTGTAGAGCTTCATGGCTCAATGACAGTCTGCTGCAGGCAAGGGCTTGAACTTCATAACAGACTCCTCCAGACTCAGCAATTTACTGTAAGACAATGCCATCTTTGAGTTCAGTTAGTGACTGGAAGTATCCGGGTGTACGTATTGTTTCCTATGGATAGAGAGCACAGATCGGATGGCGTGGAAAGCCCTGACTGCACTGATCCATTGAACACTCCCAGGACAGCGACAAAGCAAGAAGGAAAGGAAAACTTTCTTTACATCGATGAAGTACTGCTAAAGGGTCATAACATCATAGTCATAGTCATAGAAATAAGACCTTTGGCCCAACTTATCCACACTGACCAAGTTGGCCATCTAGACTAGTCCCATTTGCCCTCTGACTGGAAACATTAACGCCATTTCTCTTCCCACAGATGCGGCCTGAACTGCTGAGTCTTACAGCATTTCCTGTTTAATTTTATATTTGCAGCATGTGCAGTTTTATTGGTTTTCCTCTTTTACACAGACATATTAAGAACTCACAAGGGTTGATAGAAATTATGGAAATCTTTTTGTTTTGTGCAATCAAATATTCTGAATAATTAGGTTAGATTAGATTAGATTAGATTAGATCCTTTATTTGTCACTCAGACCTTTCAGACTGAACGAAATGTCGTTGCCTGCAGCCATACATATAATAATAAACAACAAAACACACAATAAACACAAATTAACATCCACCACAGTGAGTTCACCAGGCACGTCCTCACTGTGATGGAGGCAAAAGTCTTAAGGTTACTGTCTCTTCCCTCCTCATTCTCCCTCTGCGCTGAGGTGATATATTGTTACCCCACCGGGCGATGGTAAGTCAGTCCCGCGGCTCACCAAGTTCCGCAAACGGGCCGGTTCAAGCTCCGCGGCCTGGGGTGGTCGAAGCTGCCGCCCTCCAGTCCAGCGATGCAGCTGTTGCCGCGGGAGCACCGGAAAACAGGCACCAGCCTGTGACCTGCGAGCTCCCGACGATGTCGTCCACTGGCCCGTGGCCGAGCCCCGGATTCAGGTTGCCGCCGCCAGAACGCCGCCTCAGCTACCGGAGCAGCACCTCAGCCCCGCACCGCCATCACCGGAGCGCCGTCTCAGCCCTGAGTTGTGTCGCTGCCACTGGAGCGCCCGAACGCCGCCACAGCTCGAAGACGGCCAGCCTACCATTGGTGAATCCTGGCTGGCTCTGCCTCCGGAGCCTCGAGGTCGGTCGCAGGTTGCAGGACGCCAGCTCCGCCATTAGGCCTCAGTGCAGACGGAGGCAGAGAAGGGGGGATATGACAGAAGAGTCACATTCCCCCGATGGGAGAGACAGAAAACCATGTTTCAGCCCCCCACCCCCCCACACATAACACAACCTAATAACCAAAAATTTAACTAAACAAGACAAAAAAAACAACAAAAAAAAAGTAAAAACAGACGGACTGCAGGCGAGCCGCAGCCATTCAACAGCGCCCCACTTCCGGTTAAAGTGAAGCACAAAGTCCCGGAGGGTCAAGCAGCACCTGTGGAGGGAATGGTCACACGACATTTCGGGTCAAAATCCTTCTTCAGACTGATGAAGATGAAGGATCCCGACCTGAAAGGTCATCTGTCCATCCCCTCCCCAGATGCTGCCTGACCCACTAGATTCCTCCAGCACTTTGTGTTTTGCTCAAGATTCCAGCATCTGCAGTTCCTTGCATCTCTAAAGGGCTTGTCCCACGATCATGCGACCTGCATGCGGCAAGTGCAACCTAAAGGGCCGGTCCCACCAGCATGCGCCTGCATGCGGCAAGCGCGACCAAATCAGAAGCCGGAGCCGTGCGGAGGTCGAGTGAGTGACATGGCGTCAAGGCAGCTGCGGGCCGGCAGGCCGTTGCCGTGCAGAATTTTTAAACAAGGTCAGTTTTTGGGAGCCCGCGCAATGTCGGGACCAGCTCCGCACAACTCCATACAGCTCCGGCGATCAAAGTGGGACCGGCCCCACGAGGCCATACGGCTCAAGCGACCACGTTAGGTCACGCTTGCTGCATGCAGGCGCATGCTGGTGGGACCGGCCCTTTAGGTCGCGCTTGCCGCATGGAGTCGCATGCTCGTGGGACAGGTCCTTTAAGTATTCCGTAGATTAGCATACAGGGTAAATCTTCTGCTGTAGCTTTAAAAAAAATGTTGGAAGGATTAGCATGGCAGAAAGGCAGATGGAAACTTTACGTTCCATTGCATCTAGCACTCCTAGGGTAGGTGTGTCGTAGTTTAGAGACAGGTTCAAGTGTACTTTGCAACTCTATTAAACATTTAGAAAGAGATTATATGGAGAGAAAGCTCTCTTTGTACTGACCCATCAAACATGCCTACAATTATCACAGAACATCACAGATTAGAAACAGTAAAATGAATTCTCTGTCTTGCCCCATCAAACACTTAGAGAATCGGCTGAGCATGGTTTAAATTCAGATAAAATCTTCCTCCACGTTTCTAACAACAGCTGAAACAGCAATGATTAAAAACAGAGAAAAACTCACTTTAAATATACTGAGCCCATTTTTGCACAGACTGTCCCAGGTGACAAATGGGGTCTGTTTTTATACTTCCATAAGTCAATTTTGTTTGACAGTCAGCAAATAAGACATAGGAGTAGAATTAAGATCATTAGATATGGGAGTAGAAAAATCATTCAAAGACCATAGAACAGTACAGAACAGCAACAAGTCCTTTGGCCCCCAATGCCCATGCTCTACATGATGCCAAGTTAAAGTCATCTCCTCTGCCTGCAAGTGATCCATATCCCTCTATTCCCTGCATATCAATCTGCCTATCTCAAAGTCAAAGTCAAAGTAGCCTTTATTGTCATTCAGACCTTGCGGTCTGAACGAAATTTCGTTGCCTTGCAGTCCTACATATAGTAAAAAATGGCAAAAACACACAAAAAACACAAATTAACATCCACCACAGTGAGTTGAATACTCTTCACTGTGATGGAAGGCAAAAGTCTTAAGTCTTTGTCTCTTCCCTTCTTATTCTCCCTCTGCGCCGAGGCGATCCAGGCTTCGGATGTTGTGACCCCACTGGGCGATGGTAAGTAATGTCAGTCCCGCGGGTGAATCCAAGCTCCGCGAATGGGCCGATTCAACTCCGCGGCCCGAGGTGGTTGAAGCCGCCGAAGCTGCGGCCCTCCAGTCCAGCGGACACAGCTGTTGTCGCGGGAGCTCCAGAGAACAGGTCACCAACCTGCGAGCTCCCGACGATGTCGTCCACCGGGCCCGCGGCCGATCCTCCGAGGTCGGGTCTCTGCTGCCGCAGCCGCTGCCCGCTCCGAGTTCGGTCGCCACTGCCGCTGCCCGCTCCGGGGTCAGGTCGCCACTACCGCTGCCCGCTCCGGAGTCGGGTCGCCACTGCCGCTGCCCACTCCGGGGTCAGGTCGCCACTCCCGCTGCCCGCTCCAGGGTCGGGTCGCCACTGCCGCTGCCCGCTCCGGGGTCAGGTCGCCACTCCCGCTGCCCGCTCCGGGGTCGGGTTGCCACTACCGCTGCCCGCTCCGGGGTCAGGTCGCCACTCCTGCTGCCCGCTCCGGGGTCAGGTCGCCACTCCCGCTGCCCGCTCCGGGGTCGGGTCTCCACTCCCGCTGCCCGTTCCGGGGTCAGGTCGCCACTCCTGCTGCCCGCTCCGGGGTCAGGTCGCCACTCCCGCTGCCCGCTCCGGGGTCAGGTCGCCGCAGCCGCTGCCCGCTCCGGGGTCAGGTCGCCACTCCTGCTGCCCGCTCCGGGGTCAGGTCGCCACAGCCGCTGCCCCAGCTCCTAGGCCGCCAGCTCGCCAGCCTATTAGGCCTCGGCGCAGGCGGAGACGGAGACGGGGGATACGACAAGAGAAGTGGCATCCCCCCGTAATAAGAGACCAAAAACATGTTTTCTCCCCCCCACCCACACACATACACAATAAACCAAAAATGAACTAAAACAGGACAAAAGAACAACACAAAAAAGAAAAAAAACAGACGGACTGCAGGCGAGCCGCAGCTGCTAAGGCAGCGCCGCCATCTAACAACCTCCTAAATGTCACTATCGTATGTCTGCCTCCACCACCACCCCTGACAGCGCGTTCCAGGCACCGACTACCCTCACCTCCATATCTCCGTTAAACTTTGCCCCTCTCATCTTTACGCTTTGCCTTCCAGTCTTTGACATCTCCACCCTGGGGAAAAAGGATCTAGCTGTCTATCCTCACACAATCCCCTGAGATGAAAGCATTTAATCCAGAGCATCAGATGAAGGGTCATTGACCTGAGATATTGACTGTGTTTCTCTCTCCACAGATGCTGTCTGACTAGCTAAGTACTTGTTTTGACCCCACAGCAACATATTGTCCCTTCACATGAACAAACTTGCAATGCTTTGAACTTGTCTGGGCCTGTTTTGTTCCGGACAGGTCACTGATATGTTGGGTATGAATTAGTCTGATCCATTCAGAGTGCATTTTTGAACGAGGTGATTCAGAAAACCACGTATGTGTATTCCCAGATAAGCTAAGTGCATACCGATGCTGAGTGTGGTGATTACAATCTCCTGCCTTCAGTCACACCATACGCACACTCCCAGTCACTGGAGGTGTATCTCAGCCAGACATGTGTGGGGGAGGAGGTTCCTGTGCACCAAGATCTCCTCCTTGAATAGCCATGACATGAGTGCTTTGCCCATCCTTTCACTGTGTCTATGTGTTGGTGCCCAGTAACAGTGTCCTCCCATTGCCACAGCTATCCTCAGTGTTTGTCTTTGGACAAACAGTCTGGCATTGTCTTGTGGGTTCCCCCATTCCCTATTTTAGTTCCTGGGATGCACGTCACAGCCATCATGGGCTCTAGTAGGTCGGGAATCATTGGTCGGAGGATGGTTCTAATTTCCCTCCCCTGAGATTCGAGGCTTGTGTTAGTAGAAGTGACAGCAAATAGATCCTGATGACTGAGTCTATTCAGGCCTCATTAGAACACAAAAAATGCTAACAAGAACAGGCCATTCGGCCTCTTGAGGTGATGCCTTACCCCAGTGCCATGTGCCTATACAATCCCTTATATCTCAATTCCCTTATTACCTGAAACAATAGCAATCTTTGGCTTGACGATACTCAGCGACGCTGTTGTCACAGCCCTTGTGGTAGAGAATCCCAAAGATTTACCACCCTCTAGAGTGAAGAATGTTCTTCTCGTCTATGTCCTGAATGGTCTGGCCCTGGTTCCAGACAGCTCAGCCGTGGAAAAACATCGACTCTACATGTAGGTCCCATAAATATTGTGTATGTTTCAACCTATCACTCTTTAAAACTCCAGAGAGTAGAGTTCTGTTCATCTGGGAGCTCAGGAACATTGAGTGGCTGGAGAAGGGAAAACGACTCCAACAAACCGCTCATGCGCGCAGAGCTTCTTCAGTGTAACCAACATTGCCCTGGGACCAAGACCTTCCACTAGTGAGCGTAGGATAGTGCTAATTTATGGGGATCGCTGGTCGGCAGAGACTAGGTGGGCTAAAGGGCCTGTTTCTGCGCTGTTTTTCTAAACTAAACAAAATTAAATTGATTGATTGAAAGATACACCAAGGAAACTTGGCTCAAGTTTGGCAATTGGTTCACCCAGTCCATGCCGACCATTGATCACCCGTTCACACACTAGTTCTCACTGACTTCCCATCCACTCCCTACACCCTAGGGGAGACTTACAGAGGCCGGTTAACCTACAAAGTGCATGTCTTTGGAATGAGGGAGGAAACTGGTGCATCGTTCGATTTGACAATTGAAGGACGGCACAGAAAATGTGTGGGAAGGAACGGCCAGCAGATGTTGGTTTATACAGAAGATGGACACAAAGTGCTGGAGTAAATCAGCGAGCCTGGCAGCATCTCAGGAAAAATGGAATAGGTGACATTTTGGGTCGGGACCCTTCTTCAGACTGGTTCAGATAGAAGCCCGAAGACAGGGTCTTGACCAGAATAGTCATTGGTAATTATTTTTCTCCAGAGATGCTGTCTGACCTGCTGTGTTACTCCATTGTGTCTATCTGAAGGATAGCAGCAGGTGGTGTCTCTTTGACCCATGTCTTTAGTTGTTGACCTCTGAGCCTATTCAATTCAACATGGTGACTCCATTATGAATCAACCCTGAGGTAGCCAGATTCAACTTTGATGGTGGGAACAGCAAAGCCAATTAATGAGAACTTCTTTGTGCTGAATACAGATCTATATCCAATGGTCAAAACATTCAACATTCTGTGGTTCAAAAGAATGCAGCAAAAACAGCTGCAATATTGTACAGTAATCACAGTGGAGTTTCATTCTAAGCCAAACTAGTTTTGGGGCGATGGGATCCAAAGTTATCAGAGTCTGACTGTAATTGGAACCTGATGGGTCTTTGATGAACTAATTTAAAATACTATGTTGAACAATCAGCACTGATTTCAGATCCTTTCACTGAGACGAGGTGTAGTGAGTGAATGTGCCCGGCAAGACATTATCAGCACAACCCTTTCAGATGCAAACAACACCAGACTACAAAAACAAATTAGTTCTGCGTCAATGTTTCCCCTTGTAGTCAGACCCTCATTCTTCCACCCAATTATCCCACTCTCGCAGTGGCACAGCAGATATGCAAGAAATGGAGGGATATGGATCCTGTGTGGCTGGTAGAGCTGCTTCCTCGCGGCGCCAGAAACCAGGGTTCCATCCTGACCTCGGGTGCTGTCTGTGTGGAGTTTGCACGTTCTCCGCATTGGTTTCCTCCAGGTGCTCCAGTTTATTCCTACATCCCAATGATGTGCGGGTTGCTAGGTTAAATGGCCCTCTGTAAATTGGCCCGTGTTGGGAGTCGATGAGAACGGGGGATAACATAGAAGTAGTGTGCACATTGGTCAGTGTGGGCTCAGTGGGCTGAAGAGCTTTTTCCCCCAATCAATTCAATACTTTGTGCTAAAAGCTCCTGTTGAAATAAAAACGGAAAATGCTGAAAACACTCTTCATGTCAGTCAGCATCTGTGGAATGAGAAGTAGAGTTAACATTGCAATTCCAAACAAGAATCTTCGGGGAGCCGTTGGTGCGAGGAGGAGTTACCTGGAGATGTGAGAATAAAAACAGCGCGGGGCTTGCGTCTACAGAGGTGCGAGGATCTGCAACGTACCATCTCACTTCCAGAGGAGTCTGGTGGAAGCCTCTGATTGGTGGAAGAGGACCAGAGGAAGCAGCTGAATGGCTTATATCCCGGGTAAGGCTTTGTTGTATTTGGATAAGGGGGAGAATGAGGGCCAGGGCAGTTTACTGTTCCGGATGTCAGATGTGGGAGGTCATGGAGTCCTCCAGTGCCCTCCAGACGTCCACATCTGCGCCAGGTGCGTCGAGATGGGGCTCCTAAGGGACCGTGTTAGGAACCTGGAGCAGCAACTCGATGACCTCTGTCTGCTCAGGGAGAGCGAGGAGGTCATAGAAAGGAGTTACAGGGAGGTGGTCACTCCAAGACCACGGGAGACAGAAAACTGGGTCACAGTTAGGAAGGGCAATGGGCAGAGGCAGGGACTGGTGAGTACCCCGGTGGCTGTACACCTTGAAAATAAGTACTCATGTTTGAGTAAGGGTGGGGGGGACAGCCTACCTGGGGGCAGCGACAGCGGCCAGGCCTCTGGCACAAAGACCGGTCCTGTTGCTCAGAAGGGTAAGGAAAAGAAGGGGAGGGCAATTGTAATAGGGGACTCTATAGTCAGGGGGTCGGATAGGCGATTCTGTGGACGCAGACAGGAGACCCGGATGGTAGTTTGCCTCCCTGGTGCTAGGGTCAGGGATGTGTCTGAACGTGTCCAAGAAATCCTGAAATGGGAGTGAGAGGAGCCTGAGGTTGAGGTACATATAGGTACCAACGACATAGGTAAAAAAAGAGAAGCGGTCCTGAAAGAAGAATTTAGGGAGTTAGGTAAAGTGTTAAGGAGAAGAACGGCAAAGGTAACAATCTCAGGATTACTGCTT
This sequence comes from Leucoraja erinaceus, assembly GCF_028641065.1. Taxonomy (NCBI): domain Eukaryota; kingdom Metazoa; phylum Chordata; class Chondrichthyes; order Rajiformes; family Rajidae; genus Leucoraja; species Leucoraja erinaceus. The sequence continues at coordinate 9,573,293 of NC_073402.1, read as the reverse complement.
GTGCCACGCGACAGTGAGAGTAGGAATGGAGCGAGGTGGAGGATAAATGAGTGGATGAGGGACTGGTGCAGTGGGTATGGATTCAAGTTTCTGGATCATTGGGACCTCTTTTGGGGAAGGTGCGACCTGTACAGAAAGGACGGGTTGCACTTGAACTCGAGGGGGACCAATATCCTGGCGGGGAGATTTGCAAAGGCTACTGGGGAGACTTTAAACTAGTATGGTTGGGGGGAGGGACTCAAATTGGGAAAGCTAGCAGTCAGTGTGTGAGGCAGGAGGCAGAGAATGGTAGCACTCTGACCCAAAATGTAGGGGAGAGAGAAGAAAAATAAAATAAACAGAGAATAAGAGAGGGTGGGTTTCTTAAATGTGTATATTTTAATGCTAGGAGCATTGTAAGAAAGGTGGATGAACTTAGAGCCTGGATTGACACCTGGAAGTATGATGTTGTGGCGATCAGTGAAACATGGTTGCAGGAGGGCTGTGATTGGAAACTAAATATTCCAGGATTTCGTTGCTTCAATTGTGATATAATTGCAGGGGCAAGACGTGGAGGTGTTGCATTGCTTATCAGGGGAGATATTACAGCAGTGCTTTGGCAGGATAGATTAGAAGGCTCGTGGAACTGAGAAATGGGAAAGGGGTAGAAACACTTATAGGGGTGTATTATAGACCGCCAAATGTGGAGCGAGAATTGGAAGAGCAAATATGTAAGGAGATTGCAGATATTAGTAGTAAGCACAAGGTAGTGATTGTGGGAGATTTCAATTTTCCACACATAGACTGGGAAACACATTCTGTAAATGGGCTGGATGGGTTGGAGTTTGTAAATGTGTACAGGATAGTTTTTTGCAGCAATACATAGAAGTACCTACTAGAGAAGAGGTGGTGCTGGACCTCCTGTTAGGAAATGAGACGGGTCAGGTGGCAGAAGTATGCGTTGGGGAACAGTTCGGGACCAGTGATCACAATACCATTAGTTTCAATATAATTATGGAGAGGGTCAGAACTGGACCTAGGGTTGAGATTTTTGATTGGAGAAAGGCTAACTTTGTGGAGATGCAAAAGGATTTAAAAGGAGTAAATTGGGACAGTTTGTTTTATGGGAAAGTTGTGGAAGAGAAATGGAGGACATTTAAAGGTGAAATTTTAAGAGTACAGAATCTTTATGTCCCTGTTCGGTTGAAAGGAAATAGTAAAAATTGGAAAGAGCCATGGTTTTCAGGGGAAATTGGACACGGTTCGGAAAAAGAGAGAGATCTACAATAATTATAGGCAGCATGGAGTAAATGAGGTGCTTGAGTAGTATAAAGAATGTAAAAAGAATCTTAAGAAAGAAATTAGAAAAGCCAAAAGAAGATATGCTTTGGCAAATAAGGTGAAAGAAAATCCAAAGGGTTTCTACAGCTATATTAATAGCAAAAGGATAACGAGGGATAACATTGGTCCATTAGAGAGTCAGAGTGGACAGCTATCTGCAGAGCCAAAAGAGATGGGAGAGATATTGAACAATTTATTTTCTTCGGTATTCACCAAGGAGAAGGATATTGAATTATGTGAGGTAAGGGAAACAAGTAGTGTAGCTATGGAAAATATGAGATTCAAAGAAGAGGAAGTACTGACACTTTTGAGAAATATAAAAGTGGATAAGCCTCCAGGTCCGGACAGGATATTCCCTAGGACATTGAGGGAAGTTAGTGTAGAAATAGCAGGGGCTATGACAGAAATATTTCAAATGTCATTAGAAACGGGAATAGTGCCGGAGGATTGGCGTACTGCGCATGTTGTTCCATTGTTTAAAAAGGGGTCTAAGAGTAAACCTAGCAATTATAGACCTGTTAGTTTGACGTCAGTGGTGGGCAAATTAATGGAAAGGATACTTAGAGATAATATATATAAGCATCTGGATAAACAGGGTCTGATTAGGAACAGTCAACATGGATTTGTGCCTGGAAGGTCATGTTTGACTAATCTTCTTGAATTTTTTGAAGAGGTTACTCGGGAAATTGATGAGGGTAAAGCAGTGGATGTTGTATATATGGACTTCAGTAAGGCCTTTGACAAGGTTCCTCACGGAAGGTTGGTTAAGAAGGTTCAATTGTTGGGTATTAATGGTGGAGTAGCAAGATGGATTCAACAGTGGCTAAATGGGAGATGCCAGAGAGTAATGGTGGATGGTTGTTTGTCAGGTTGGAGGCCAGTGACTGGTGGGGTGCCACAGGGATCTGTGTTGGGTCCACTGTTGTTTGTCATGTATATCAATGATCTTGATGATGGTGTGGTAAATTGGATTATTAAGTATGCAGATGATACTAAGATAGGTGGGGTTGTGGATAATGAAGTAGATTTTCAAAGTCTACAGAGAGATTTATGCCAGTTGGAAGAGTGAGCTGAAAGATGACAAATGGAGTTTAATGCTGATAAGTGTGAGGTGCTACATCTTGGCAGGACAAATCAAAATAGGACGTACATGGTAAATGGTAGGGAATTGAAGAATGCAGGTGAACAGAGGGATCTGGGACTAACTGTGCACAGTTCCCTGAAAGTGGAATCTCATGTAGATAGGTTGGTAAAGAAAGCTTTTGGTGTGCAGGCCTTTATAAATCAGAGCATTGAGTATAGAAGTTGGGATGTAATGTTAAAATTGTACAAGGCATTGGTGAGGCCAATTTTGGAGTATGGTGTACAATTTTGGTCGCCTAATTATAGGAAGGATGTCAACAAAATAGAGAGAGTACAGAGGAGATTCACTAGAATGTTGCCTGGGTTTCAGCAACTAAGTTACAGAGAAAGGTTGAACAAGTTAGGGCTTTATTCTTTGGAGCGCAGAAGGTTAAGGGGGGGACTTGATAGACGTATTTAAAATGATGAGAGGGATAGACAGAGTTGACGTGGATAAGCTTTTCCCACTGAGAGTAGGGAAGATTCAAACAGGGGGACATGACGAGAATTAAGGGACAGAGGTTTAGGGGTAACATGAGGGGGATCTTCTTTACTCAGAGAGTGGTGGCTGTGTGGAATGAGCTTCCAGTGAAGGTGGTGGAGGCAGGTTTGTTTTTATCATTTAAAAATAAATTGGATAGTTATATGGACGGGAAAGGAATGGAGGGTTAAGGTCTGAGCGCAGGTATATGGGACTGGGGGAGAATACGTGTTCGGCACGGACTAGAAGGGTCGAGATGGCCTGTTTCCGTGCGGTAATTGTTATATGGTTATATGGTTATTTTATGGCTTGAGACATTATCTGATTCTGGCCCGACACGTCTGTCTGACCTGCAAGCTGCACAGCATTTGCTTATTTGATCTCAAATTTCCAACACCTAAAGATTTTTATTTATTTTCCCTTCTGTTGGAACAATCGGTTTGTAATATTTTAATTGCTGAGGTTTCATAACTCCAGAGGTTTCAGCTTCACAAGATGGCGCCCAAGCCTGGTGACTCTCCACGTGCTGGCCCAGTATCCGATCTGCAACCAATTTCACTCTTTCAAACCTCTTTCAAACCTATACTACAACAGTATCATTTCATCTGTGCATTGTGGACGACTCGATTGTAATCATGAATGATCTTTCCGCCGACTGGAAAGAACGCAACAGAAAGCTTGTCACTGTATCTCGGTACATGCCGCAACAAACTAAACCAAAAGAAGATGGACACAAAAAGCTGGAGTAACTCAGCGGGACAGGCGGCATCTCTGGAGAGAAGGTACTCAAAATTGCTGGAGAAACTCAGCGGGTGCAGCAGCATCTATGGAGCGAAGGAAATAGGCGACGTTTCGGGCCGAAGCCCTTCTTCAGACTGATGGGGGGTGGGGGGGGAGAAGGAAGGAAAAAGGGAGGAGGAGGAGCCCGAGAGCGGGGGGATGGGAGGAGACAGCTCGAGGGTTAAAGAAGGGGAGTGAAGGATTGAGTGACGTTTCGGGTCGAGACCCTTCTTCAGACTGAAACTAGAAGGTGTATAGAGAGGCAGATTAACCGGTGCCGAGCCTGACAATGATAGGAGATCGGTAATGCGCGCATGGCGTGTGGTGAAACGTGGTGCCATTAGGCAGTGATGCGCAGTAGCGTGCGGCACCCCAGGATTTTGGAATTCTCAAGATCCTCGTGCGCCACCTGCGTGACGTGCAAATGCTGCCCAAGTGGGACAGGCCCTTTAGGGATTGTAGCAGTGATGTTACGTATCATTACGTAGTAAAAATAGTTGATCATATTAAATGCGTGCTGGCAGTCTGATATGATTAGAAGCAATGCAAACAGTTACATTGCATTAGAGAGATCTGTGAATGAGGAAAGATGTTTTCTAAATGCAATCATTCTGTCCACTTTTAGCAAGTGTAGATTACAACATAGTGAGGATCTGAGGAGAGTGAAGATGGCTCCAGGACCTTGGTCTGGACACATTTGGAGTATTGCAAGCAGTTCTGGTCACCCCATTGCTAACAGGATGTTGAGGCATTGGAGAGGGTGTGAAGAGGTATGCAGACATACCGTTGTGTTTAAGAAGGAACTGCAGATGCTGGAAAAACGTTGCCTATTTCCTTCGCTCCATAGATGCTGCTGCACCTGCTGAGTTTCTCCAGCATTTTTGTGTACCTTTGCAGACATACTTCCTGGTTTGGCAGATATTACCTATAAGGAGAGGTTGGACAAACTTGGATTATTTTCTCTGGAGGGTCAGAGACTGAGGGGGAAACCTGATAGAAGTATAAAAAAAATTTAAAATCGATCACCTGTTCACACGAGTTCAACGTTATCCCACTTTCGCATCCACTCCCTGCACACGAGGGGCAATTTACAGACGTCAATTAACTTACAAACTCGCACGTTTTTGGAATGTGGGAGGAAACCGGAGCACCCAGAGAAAACCTACGCGGTCACAGGGAGAACATGCAGACTCCACACAGACAGTACCCGAGGTCAGGATGAAGTCTGGTCTCTGGTGCTGTGAGGCAGTGGCTCTATCAGCTGCGCCACTGTGTTGCTGATTGGATGTGTCATTATTGTGTGTATACTGCTTACTGTGAGCTTGATGAGAACATGAATTTCGTAATATATGACAATAAACTAATCTGCGTCTGATGTGCAGAAAGATGAGGGGGAGTGGGATTGGGCTGTGTGGGACATAAGGCGTGATTAGGCTGCTGTGCAGTGTTTAGTTCTTGACAGGTCCCTGGTGTTAGGTTCCTGGCCAATTTCTGCTGCTGTGCACAATTAGCAGAAACATTTCTCCGTCTGCCCACGAGCCCTGATCTCTCGGCTAATCTCTCATGCCTCAGCTTCCCCGTGCCTTTGGTCGGAGCAGGACCTGCGCACCAACCTCGACTCTGTCACCACAGAACAGCGAGGAGGGTTGGCCTCAGCAGCGTATGGAAGGACTGAGCAGAATTCCCATGCATTCCATCCATTCCTTGTTGGATGGGCTGCTCAAAGGTGAGCAGAGGCCAGGGCTGCTCAATCTAATCACTCCCCTGCCCTGCCAAGGCATGCTCTGTAAATATTATTTTGGGTGACTATTTCAGTTACCATGGGAGTGAGATAAGATCTCTTGACACTACATTTGCAGGAATCAAGAAGAAAGCTGGAAAAATGTTCTGCTGCTTTGGGAACAGCAGTGACCCTACGCTGGTTGAATGATTCAGATTTGTTTCCAAGCCTATCCCTGATACCACATCATAGAGTCATGGTGTCATATTGCATGGAAACAGGCTCTTTGGCTCAGCTTGTCCATGCCAACCAAACTATGGACTTTATTGATACTTTATTGTCACATGTACCGGGCATAGTGAATTTCTTCATTTTGCATACATTATACAGGTGTGCAATAGTCGGCACGTATAGTGAGCAGACAAAGTTACATAAATATTCATTATAGTCCTGATAGTCCTCTCTGTTCTCTCGGTCCTCCACCCCCACGCTGGGGCCTTATTTGTTCTCGGCGGTGAGTCCTCGACCGACCTCCAGCACTCTCGGCCGCCAGTCACCAGGACTTCTGCGACCCTTCCTTGGCCGCCGGGTTCTCTCTTGGGCGGCTCCGCATCCCCTCTACGCAAACTCCACCTGCTCCCTTGTGGCCCGTATCCCTCTACACTTCAATGCATGCACTCTACTGGAGTACACATACAGCTTCCTGGAAATAGAAAGCATGTTGAATGAACTGCTCAGCTGAATTCCTGCTCTTCCAATACATTCTTCTGGATAAGGAAACGTTAAAGCGACTATTGCAAACATAGCATGTTCCAGGCACCCACCATAATTTGGGTGAAAAGCCTCTCTTCTAGCACATGAGATCTATGCGGCATGAGCAGGCTGCTGCGCAGTGTTCAGTTCTCGGCAGCCCAAATTTGAACCTTGATGACTAAAATGCATCCATGCTCTGCATGTTTTGAGAGGAATCAATGGTTGCTGGACTGATTGTTGCTTAATATGAACAATCATGGCCATCCGAATTATCGTGGAATATTAAATCGTCCTGAAGACAATTCCTCAGGATCTACACTTTGTTGAAGATCTTCAACTACAACCCAGTGAGGAACGTACTGACCCTGGGGCAGTAAAACACCAACACTGATGCTGATGCCCCACATCTCTTTTAAACTTTGCCCCATCTCACATTCAACCCATGCCCTCTGGTCTTTAACAATTCCAAGCCAAAGAAAGATTTTGACTGTCCACCCAATCTATACCTCTCATCATTTTATTTACTTCTATCAGGTTTCCCCACAACCTCCACTGCTCCAAGTTTGTCCAACCTCTCCTAGCTAATAATACTGAATTCCCTGCAAGCATCCATGAGCATCTCCTGACCCTCTGCCTACTGTTCTATGCGCTCCCTATGCCACTGAAATCAGTGTATATGCCCCAAAGCTTGATGCCAGTGAACGAGCCATCTTATGTTGACCCTGACCGTGTCCTGACCCTTTGCTGCGAGGAGTTTTTCAATACAGGAGCTGGCTGGGTTGGAATGTGTGGCATAGAGCCATTGAGAAGATGGCAATGGGTCAAGTGAACTTCACTTGGGTGAATGCAAGTACCATGGGAGTGTCCTCACAACACAACAGTTAGAAAACAACACGGCAACACTCCAGTTTGAAACAATGGCAGCTTTGTGACTGAAAGGCATCCATGCTATGCATGTTTTGAGAGCAATCGATGCCTGCTGCACTGATTGTTGCTTAATATGAGCGACCATTCCCATCCAAATTGTTGTGGAATATTACATTGTTTGGAAGACAATGCAACATGACAATTCCTCAGGCTCCACGCTTTGTTGAAGACCCTTCAACTGCAACCCAGTGAGAAACAACTGCAACGCAGTAAAATGCCAAAACTGATGCTGAGACAGATGAGAGAGAGAGCCCGTCCACAAGGAAAGTGGTGGCTTTACCACCCAACACAGTCAGGACATGTTTGATGAAGACAATGTTCCCACAGTGGGAAGCAGGCTTCCCATCAAAGGTGTAAAGCTGTGGCTCATCAGACATTCTGGGAGTTCAGAAACGGGCGGGGAAGGGAGGATAATCCTAACAGTCCACTCATGATGTGCGGAGCTTCTTCAGTGTAACCAACCCTGCCCTGGGACCAAGGTCTTCCACATTGATCCCACAACATCCAGTTTGGAAGCTCATGGTGACTACAGCCTCCGGAGCAACTGGTGAAATGACAAATTAGCAGGAAAGCAAGGATCTTGGCACTCATCACCCATATAACATAGTACTGCACAGAAACAGGCCCTTTGGCCGGCAATATCTGTGCCGATCATAATGCCAAGATAAGCGAATCTCATCTGCCTGCACATCACCAGGTGTGAGCTCTGCTTTGATCTGCTTTGTCAATCAAATCCCTGTGTCCCCCCCATCCATTTCAATGTCCCCTGACCTGCAGTGTTATGCCCCTGTCCCACTTAGGAAACCTGAACGGAAACCTCTGGAGACTTTGCGCCCCACCCAAGGTTTCCGTGCGGTTCCCGGAGGTTGCAGGTGGTTGCCGGAGGTTGCAGGTAGTGGAAGCGGGTAGGGAGACTGACAAAAACCTCCAGGAACCTCCGGGAACCGCACGGACACCTTGGGTGGGGCGCAAAGTCTCCAGAGGTTTCCGTTCAGGTTTCCTAAGTGGGACAGCGGCATACCTGAAGTGATCATGTTAGACGGGTGTCCATGCCGTGGTGATCTACAATGGTCTCTCAGCTTTCGGTGTCAAGATGATGCGATCCATATTGTGCTGTTTCCAAGTAACTACTGACTTTCCATCCCCCTTGACTCTCAGTTTGAAGAAGGTTCTTGACCCGAAATGTCACCTATTTATTTTCTCCAGAGATGCTGTCTGACCCGCTGAGTCACTTCAGCATTTTGTGTTTATCCAAGTAACCATGTTAGGTCTGAGTCCCAATCTTCACCACACACTCACCACACTGTTTGTTCCACATGCTATTTATTTTGCATATAACAGGGCACATTTGCAGTCAAACTGGTCCCCAGTGTGTGCCACACTCCTCACCTTACCCAGGTTATATGGTGCTTTCTCACCGAGCTCAGCCAAGGACCAGAATGGTTTTGGACAGCTTGTCCAGTTTGTGTTGGTTGGTCCTGCAGATGTTGGTTCACACCGAAGATAGACACAAAATGCTGGAGTAACTCAGCGGGATATGCAGCATCTCCGGTTAGTAGGAATGCCATTCCTTCTAACCAGAGATGCTGCCTGTCCTGCTGAGTTATCTTCTTCAGTCTCTGCCACTGATGAGTCAGGCCAGGGGATATCCAACCTGATTCTCTCAAA